>NW_028186434.1:370188-407849 GCF_003343005.1 Rhea americana
AAAAAAAAAAAAAAAAAAAAAAGAGTAAAAGGGTGACACCAACCTAAGGAAACGAACATGTGTACCAAGGGAGAGAGGAGAAGTCAGAAAGGCCCCAGTTCTGCAAATGCTGAGTTACACAGCTCTGTGTACTTTCCTGAGGGCTGCTTTGGATTCAACTGTGGTGAGCAGGGGGAKGGACAAACCCCTACTCTACCCATCTGAGAATAACAACCCTGGCATAATGCCCTACAAATGAACTGTGCAGGGAGAGTCAGTGACCTTACACTGTACAAAGTGGGTGCGTAAACCAATGTATTCTATAGTGCAGGCAGTTGCGCCAACTCATTTCTTCTCCTTCATCATGAAAAATAGTTTGAAATCAAGATAGAAGCTACATAGGTGTGATATACCTTTTTCTTGGATGGCCTCCATTGCCTTTTGGAGTCTTCTCCTCTTTGGTCACTAATTAATAGGTAAAATTTCAGAATCATATCTGATTTTGTTACATCAAACRCATGCCTCCTACATGCTTCCCCTAGGGGGTTCAAGCCTATGGATGTGCAATTCCCACTGAAGTTAATTAAAGATGAGTTTTGATARCATATAATAACTGCAAAAATAGATTGGATGGAACCTTCTCACTTGCCTTTCAGAGGGAGGGACACAATTTTGCTGCTGTTTTCTAAACAACTTACTTTCAGAGCTCAAGGGCATGTAAACCTTCATGAACAAGAGAACTACTAAGAAYGGCTGTACCTTTGAGATACTTGGTCCAAACTTGTGTCATATTAGGGGACACAGATCTAGCAACTTTCATGGTCTTTCACTTGTTGACATGAGTAGAGACTATTGATTTCTAAACAATATCATAGAGATCTCAATGACTGTCTAGTTATTTGCTGCAGAAAATAACACAAGTCTGATCCTTCTGCTAACAAGCACCTGTAATAGTGACAAGTCTGAGAATGAAGAGGCCAAAATACTTGCAGGTTACTTCAATTAAGAAAGCAAGAGCTGAACTCATTTTGGTAGCTGGCTAGTTGGAAAAGGCTGCAGTTAATGCAGAAATACTCAGATGGTGGAAAGTCTTCTGGACACAAGCATAGTTATTATGCGGTCACTAAGTTTCCTGCTCAGAGGGCCATACAGAGCACTGACACAGTGAGCAATGCTGGCTAAGGCAAGGCACAATCAGTAGGAAGACACCTGGGAATGCAGTGATTTCTCAGGCACTCACTTCATTTTTTGCTCCTTGATGGAGGGGCATGGCTGATTTGAGCCCCCACAAGGAAAATTGAGGCTCAATCCCTTCTGCAGCTTTACCACGTGCACTCTTGCAAGTTATGCTCAATTGCTTCCATAYATAACAGAGCAACAAATAGTATAAAAATTTTCTGCTGTTCCCTCAGACTGGAAAGGAGTCCTCTCAATTTTTCTCCATGGAGAGAATAGAAAGATCTCATGATGGAAGAGACAAGGATGAATGAAAACATTTAAAGATCAGGGATAGACAGCTGCTTTAATGCAGTAAGTCTGAATCAGTGCTGCTTTTCATTCGTGCTTGGTAGCACACCACATCATAGAGCACTGACTCCCTCCCAGCACGAACAACTACTCTGGTGGAGAACCAAGGCTATTTTGAGCATTGACATTTAGAAAGCAAACTGTTCTGCTCTTTCCACAAAACTTGACCACTAATGATTAACTTTATAATTATTAAAACAAAGAAATAGAGACACTTGAGATACTCATAAAGCAAAGCTTGAAATAATAGAAACCTGTTTTCATTTCAGCTTGCATTTCATCTTAACAGCTACATCACTATTGATCAATACACTAGGGAGTATCTGCCAGTAGCACCAGAACTAGTTCTACTGAATTAYATAAGCTGATTGAACAAAACTGTAAAGGCATTTTCAAATATTTATAAAGAAAGGAAAAATATCCTTTTCTTTCTTGGATCCATCGTGCCCTCAGAACACTTTAATTATGTTTGCATTTACTTTTTCATTCAGTATGGTTACTAATTTACCCCCCTCCACCCAAAAGAACTGCATAGTCACCTTGATCACTGTGAAGAATGCATAAAGCATAAGGCAATTTTCATATGCTGCCTGCAAAAAGATACAACTATTTTTATCTCTGTCTCCTTTTATCTATAGATTAGTTGCACTTCTGTTTTCTTGCTTATCATGCCCATCCCACAGCCACATTATGCTGTTGTCCCATTGGTGCATAGGACATCCAATTCATCAGTGAGAGGGTAGAGAAAGCACACGATTCCTCAGCTGAACATTGGTCTCTTGCTGAGGAAATGGAAACACCAGCTACCCTTCACTCACTAGCAGTTTCATCAAGAGGTGAGCTGCATGAGCACATAGGTCCAGAAGACTGTGGCAGATGTCTCATTTCTTTCCATTACAGTTTACAAATTGCATCCAGAGAACCTTACACCATTTGATCCTGTGGCCAGCTGAAAATTCGCTGTTTGGGTACTGTTATATTTAACACAACTATGACAATAACATCAGTAAATCGGTAGGCCATTTTTCACCAATGTAGATGTGATTTTGTAGGCCTCGAGGATACAAACAGAAATATATTAACTAGATTTCTACTAGAAATGGGGTTTCCTTTTTTCCCCTTTCTTCCCCCATGCCCTCTTTTTATTATTATTATTACTATCCTGCAAACTGAATACCAACTGAATGTTTTGCCAGGTCACACTGTCCTGCTACAGGAGGTCATGAATTTTGATTTGCCTTCCACACTGACAGCATCACAACAGAGAACTTACCATCTTGTCTTTCTAAAAATGCCTGCAAAAATGACAACTCAGTGTGCTCTTAAGAGAAAAGCTCTGTTTTGTATTCCTCATTATAAGATCTCAAAAGTGGCAATGGTAAGAGGCACTACACATTTGACAATGGTGAAGACACGTATGTCTACTTCTACTTCATCTAGAAATGCCAGATTAACATTAAACTTCTTTGAACCATGTTAGATTTCAGCTGGGTGATGGTAGGAGCTATCAGCTCAAATTTCTCTAAACAGCCACAGAGCTACTCTAGTTTTCACTCTCCTGATGTGATACATGAAGTGGGAGTTCATAGCCAGGGGGCTGTAGAAGGCAGGTTTTATGCTCATATATCTAAAACCTTCCATAGAATTCCTAGTAATGTTAATACTACTATCTTGTAACAGCAACTGGTTTGAAAGCAGTGCAGGAGCAATTCAGAAGTAAATAGCATGCAGAAAAATGATGACTGTCAAATATATTAAGTATTTTTAAGGCTTTCAAAAAAAATATACTCCCGTATCTTATCACTTCCCTGTAACTTAATGTAAAATCCTTCTAGTTTGTCAGCTCTGAGACTACCTGACCCAAAATGCCCAGAGCCTGCACTCCTACAAAATAAACTGATTTTAGAATTAGTTCCCTTTGACTGAGCTGTGAAACACCTGTTGATATTAGGCACTGCACAAGCAAGAAAAAGAAAGAAAATAATCTATGGTGGTTCATGTTTTGCAAGGTGAACAGCTATTTTAAAAATCAGGTTCTTTTCACTCTTCCTTTATATCATTTTCCTGCTGGGCTTTTCCTTTTACTTGCCACATGTGGTATGATTTCATGACATTTCACTTAGAAGAGTTGTTGAAAAACTTTCCTAACTTCTAGTTGTAAAGGAATCATATCTCCTTGYTTTCTAGCCTTCCTGTGCCAGAGGCAGCAAAATACTGCTGTGTTTTCTCCTCTCTCTTTCATTCTTTTCCTCCTCTTACTGTCCAAGTGAACTATGGCTGAATTACCATACTCTACGGAATATCAAGGCATCCACTGAGTCACAGGCTTTAATTGCCAGTGGTTACAAAAAAAAATCTAATCAAAAAATGAATTGAACGGAGGCAAGAGAATCCCATCTGAATGTTGAATGTTTCTTTTAAGTTCTCCTTGTCACTTTCTTCTCCTTTCTTTGCCCCTTTTCAACTTCCCCTAGRAAAAATGGTCTCTGTGGGGCTGGAGCAGATCCCTGCACTGCTAATCAAACAGAATAGTCTCTTACACTCTCTGTAAGGCAATATAAAAGGGCCAATTAGATCCATAGTAACGGAGAGGATAACCATTCAGTTGTATGGCATTATCTGCTCAGCTTGCCTTAACATTAAATAAATTATTCAGGTTAACAAAGCTGCAGTCAACTAAAGAGGGAAACAAATGATTTTCCTAAATTAACAAGCTGAACATCAGAAAAGCCAAACTGATTCATTCCCATTTAAAGACTACATGAACTTAAAACAAACAATCAGGGCTACTCTGAAAAAAAGCAAATAAATGAACATAGAAATGATTTTAAGTAGGAAAAAACCCAAAAGCTTAAGGACACCCTCTAGGTGACAGTGCCATGATCCCACAGGGGAGTTCATGTGCTGATCAGAGAAGAAGCAGCAAGGCAGCTCATGAAAGAAATACGTTATAAGGTTGTGATAGTATCTTCTGACAGGGTCCCCTAAATCAAAGTGTAATGGAAATATCACACAGTTAAGGCATCTTCCCACCCTCAGGTCTCCTCTTGCTTGTGTTTGCCATCCTTAAAATCTAAGCAGTTCTTGCAAAGCAGTTAACAGTAACAGARTTGTGCATATGTTAAAAAGCATGTGCATTTACTACCGTCATGGTCCATTGGTCACACCATTTGTGTCCAGGTAGGCCAAACACAGGAACAAATTTTAACCACAGAGCACAGAGGTTATGTAAATCAGGAAACCTTCAGAAAGGGTAAGAAAGAAAATTAACGAGTCTCCCACATCACAGGTGATGTCCAAACCTCAGCCACGGGCAGGAGGGGAGAAAGCCCTACAGGGCATTAGCCGGAGAGTGGAGACGCAGTAAATGTACAAAGTACCTTCTGCTGCCGTTAACAATGCCTGACCAGAGGTCCAAGCCACGGGCTGGTTCATGGTGTCAGCTGCAGCCYGCAGGCCAGACCTTACACAAAACCCTGCTGTGCTTTCATGTTGCCCTGATGAACAACTGAGAGAAGACAGGAGCTTTGATGATTCTGCTGGCTTGAAACGGGATGGAGTGAAGCCTGTAATCTGTCAGTCATTAAGGTCTGAGTCATGCAGTTTAAATGAATCACCATCTTCTCTAGCCCTAGATTTTATGCCTCATTTCTATCACTGCTATCTTTCCAACCAAGCTAGCTTCATCAGTGTACAACATCTTGGATCATTTCTGTATCTCTTCCTAAAAACTCTCCAATGTATGTTCCTTTGCAGTCTCAGAACACTACCTATTTTACACTTGAATGAGACATTAAGTAGATCTGCAGATGTCCTTTACTCTTTTCCCTCTTTTGTAGTTCAAAGAAATATTTCTACCTGAAAAAGTTCAGTCTTCATATGTTTTCCTCCCTTGATCATCAACTCTGTGCCTGATTTTTTTTTCCACCTTCTGCTTCGTATTTGCAAACTCTACCTGAGTTGCAGGAATCTGCCTTCTCCTTCCTCCATGAACCATTCATGAGGCATAAAAGTTAATTTACATTTGGATTATTAATTCACATTTTTATCTATTTCTCACAATGCAAACTGTCATTTCTTGATGACTGTCTCTCTGACATCTTACTTAGCTAACTTCAGCACTTCTTCAGTTTCTTCATTCTTTATGAATGAGCTCTCATTCATAAAAATAARTTCAACTCACCCAAACAGTAATATGACAGTTGATAGATCTGCTCTCTTCACTAGGGATGACATGTGGGTCAGCACTGCAGGACTAAGAGGCCTATAGGCTGAGGGAACTTTATCAGTAGTGAGTGATTGACCATACAGCAAAAATAATTGTGCAGAAGAAAATATAAGAACAGCCATTTCAGATTTGTTCAAAGGTCCACTGAGCCTAATATACCACCTCCAACACTCCCAGCTGTGGGCATCCAGGGAGAAATATAAGAACCAGGTAAATATATAAGATAATTCCCAGCAGTTCCTCCATTAGTCTACCACTGTGATTTTGACTTGCCTGCAAACCTTTAAGTGTAGAGGGAAGGACTTTCTTGCCCTAAAGCATAGTGTCAGGAGATCTCTTACGTTTCTGGTGTTGTGATCTTGAAATTGAAAACATCTTTTCTAAGTGCTCCCACAGAACAAATATTCAGTAAGATTGACATTTACTGTTTTTTTTTCCTATCAAACCTATCCTTTGGCCATAAGAGGGACAGAGTTCATGGAGAATTCAGTCTCCAGTGAACACATCAGCCTTGGAGGTTWATGCAAAACATAGTGTTTCAAACAGAAAAGAAAATTAACTTAAATTAGAAAAGCAAAATGAATAAAAATAGACAAGATATTTCAGTACCTGAAGTAGCTGATATAAAAGATCTTACAAATGTACTCTGCAAGCATTGTAAGCAAAGACTAATACCTGTGTCAGAAATCAACCACTAATTATTCAACATGTGTTAATGTAGTTGGGTCATTAATATAATTATGGAAATACTGTTCTTGCAATAGACTCTTCATTTTGATTCAGTTTCTAAGGCTATTACTTCTGATCTAAATGAGAATGTAAAATCTGTTTACTATCTAAATGAAAACATGAAATCTGTTTGAAAGGATTTGCTGTCTATATAGGCRGCAACTCTGTAAAGATCATTCCTGTTCTGTTGTGTGGTCAGCAGACACCAAGATAACCTGGTAAGGGATGCTGAGGACAACCAGTGGCAATGAGTTTTCAGAGATCTTACCTTAATTTGGTTTACTGATGTGGGGGTGACAAAATGTTACAAGTTGCTCATTTGATCAGTCATGCAGAGACCAGTGGAGACTATCCAAGAAGAGTGAAAACTTGACTCATCTGCCCTATACAGCAGAGAATAAAATTTCCTCATTTCATTCTCTGACATTTGCCAACATTTCAAACAAGTATACTCAAGAAAACTTTGGGTAGAAGCCAGAATTCAAGCTAAATCTCTGCTGYGTAGCTGAAAGAAGATACATGCATCACGAATAGAGCTGATGATAGGAGAAAGACAAATGCTTTTTAGTAGGGGTTGAAGGAGTGGTGGGGTGGGGACAGAGGCAAGGAAAGCCAAGAGGAAATTGTCACTCTCTCTAGTTACTTTTTGGTCATCTTTTCTTTGGGGAATTATAAACTCTAGCTTAGTTCCCCACATGGCAACATTCAGCACTACCAGGATTTTAGGTATGTATCTTCAAGAGGGAGTTACCAGGTTCCTTGTGGAACACATGTCCAGGACTGCACCTGAGAAAGGGACAGGGAGGGTCAGGGGACAGCACACCTAGCTGGGAGGAAACACCAAGAGGATTGGTGTTTGTGCTGTCCTGTTGCCACTGGATTTGGGAGCCTCTCCACAGCTCTGACTCACAGCTAAGCCTTCTCCTGAACTTTGCCATCTAAGTTGCCCATTGCTGGCTTACTTTTTCTTTAAAAATGTAGTGGCAACAGCTTGATACACTTCAGTGATTAGAGTGCTTGCCCAAGAATTAGAAAAGCTCGTTTGCTTGAGCTAAGTTAAAATTTTCTCTTTCATCTCATAAGAAAGTAGGCAAAACTGGGCAAAGGCGGTTCTTACTGTTCCTTTAAAAACAGGTATCACTGTGCAGTTCTCTCTTAGAAAGGGCAAGTCCTGGCAGGCTTTGAATAAAAYACAAAAAAGTATTGGCATAATTAAAGTAAAACAAGTGAATACCTTTTTTCTCCTGTGCACAGAAGATTAGGGACCAATATTTTCTGTCAACCATGGGCTATTTTTTTACAGTGTTCCCTCCACACACAGGCAATGAGAACATGAAATGTTACCTTTCCCACTACTAAACAACAGCCTTTTAGCTCAAATGGCAGTAACAACCGCTTTTCAGCTCTTGATGTCCCTGGTTCAATTCCAAGTCTAACAACTAAAATGGAGTCTAGCATACTAAACATCACTTTTTCTTAAGAGTTTTGGAGCTGTCTGTAATCAATATATTGTTCCCTTGAAATATATTTGCTGGCAGTTCTTCAGGCCATTAAAGTGTTTGCTTTAGAGATTACTTCTCTCTCTCCCATCAGGCTCATTCAAATATTATCAATCAGAAGAGAAACATTGCTGTGTGTTGAATGTTCAAAGAACAAATCAAAGAAGCTGAGGAAGAATGCTATGAGAGACTATCCAGTTAATAATCCCTTTAGTAAAGGAGACATAAAAATTTCCTTTTTATTATGCCTGAGCGTCCCCTAAGAACAAATCAACAATTGCAGCAGTGTATTGTAAACAAAAACAACAAACTGAGCTAGAACTGCAACTGCAGATACATCACTTCACATTATAGCTGTTATGAGTGCTCTGTGAGTGTGGATAGAAAGCACTTACATATTGATGTTTGAGTTGACTAGAGAGAAAGCTTGGAGCAGGGGTATAGCAACCAGCAACACCTAAATACCTGATAAATCCTTGGAACTGTGTCTGCCTTATAAATAATAAGTGAATGGGAGAAGCAAACTGTCAGCAACTGCGTGAGATGAGATTTCTTGTGTTAGTCTGAGCACATAAAACTCTGAAGGGAGTCGCATCAACCTGAAAGAGGCAGCTGGGAGAGAAAACAGTTCCCAGTTGGCTAGCTGTGTCCTGCCTTGCTGAGAAGCAACATCTCCTGCTGATGTTCTACCAGCACCCTCACTTCTAATTTAGGAAAGAAAACTAAAGTCTGAAATTGTTATCTTTGCTGACACTCATCCAATCTACCCTGCTTAGTATTCAGAATTACTCTCTGTGGCATTTTTCTCTGCCTTGACTTCTAGTGCTCTGGTTCACCCAGGCTTAACTCAGCTGTGTGATGGGYATTCCCACCTTTTTATGGGCAAACAGCTCCATAGCCTCAGAGCTCCCATGCTCGCAACTGCTTCCCTGATTCTTTCCAGCCTGAATTTCATCCCAGGCCCATAGATTGCCAGGACAAAGGAAAGGCTRGACAAAGTAGGAACTACAGGCAGCAAAGCAAATGGTATAGGGGAAGCTATCTCAAAGGAAGAGAAAGAGAAGCAGTTGCCAAATGTCTATTACTCTGAAAAGATACWGGTATTCATAATAATTAGCCTGTGACAATGAGGTTTTGACTGAGTTGGGACTCCACTGTGAAAAATCAAAAGAAGGGTAAATTTCCAGGCCTCTGCCTCTCATTTTTTTTCTTAATTTCTATCACAGCCTGCCTGTATTCCCAGTGTGCTCCCAGCAGCTATGGACATTTCTGTATTTTTTTTCACCACTATGCCCTTCAGCTCTTCACCCTAAAAGATCCATCACTACTGTTCCTTTAAGAAAACACAGAATCTACAGTATAGGTACAAAAAGAAAGAAAATGCCTTTGGGAAAAATCACATCTATGTCTATTCTAGCAGAAATGCAAAACAGAGATCACTCACCTTAACCAACACACACTCCCATAATCTCTGCCTGGCTGATCCAAAGCCCTGTTAACTATTTAGCCATATAAGGTCTTTTTTTTCCCCAGRAAAACACCAGAAGTAAAGGAGCATAGTTTATACTGTCTACTAAATTGTAACAATGCAGTAAATATGCTTAGGACATACATACATAGTATCTGAACTCAAAAAGATATCTCCAGTGTCAGTCCATCTTCGTGAACCSTCTTTCACTTCCACTCCATCTTCACCATTCTTCAGGTCTTTTGTTCTAACACAGAACTCTTTCCTTTCTTAGTGTGCTGAATGAACAGGTGAGATAAGGTGAGGRGGACTGTCTGAACACAGACCTGTGGAAGGAGAGAGCACAGAACTAATGGAGACAGGAGTCATGAGAAACAGATGTGGAGGAAATATTGATCTTGGATTATATGGTCAAAAAGCTTTGCATCAAGACACACCGGAAGGGAGACTGAAAATGAATGAGAACTACAGAAATTAGCTGTAAGAGTCACTGCAAGAAAATGTGAAATCAAAAGAAAAAACAAAAAAAACCAAAAATGATGAGGAACAGGAGTGGAGAAACAGGCTACAGTCAGCTGAACAAGCAGACTGAACACAGGGAGAAGTCCTGTGAGGGGGAAAACCAATGACCATAAGAATTAATCCATCATGAGAAATTTAATGAATAGAGTCTGCAAACTTAGCTACATAAGTAAAGAGCATGGGAGTAGAACAATGAAACAGTGTAGAGGACAAGCCACACAGAGAAGATAAGGTAGATGAGGATCAAGCGAGGGGCAATAAACAGTAAGGTTTGAAACTAAAGGAGAACATGGTCCTCAGGCGGTTATAACCAGCCACAAGATTCCTCAGTTTCAGTCCTCCTCTGCTGTAAGAGGGAAATGTATACCTCCCCCTGCAGGAGATGACAACCTAGCGCTGTCAGGTAATGCCAGGAGCTATAAAGTCTTCATCCTTGCAAATGCCTCTGTTTGTATTTTTGATACAACATGAAGAAAATTCTAATTCTGCTGAGATGGTAAGGGTTTAATCTAGAAAATTATGTTTACAAGGTCACGCTATGTAACAGGAATGCTGCCACATGAAGATCTCCAGTATTAGGAAAGGTCAAGACTGACTTTCCTTATATACATATTAGACTTATAAAAACAGATATAGGGCAACTGGCTATTTTATAACTGCAACTGGCAAGTGAACTTCAGTAAATATATGATTTCAGTCCTGACCCTGCAGCAACCTCTACCCAACCTCCAGCGTGCATGTCTATCATGCAGTTAACACTGGGCTAGTCATTTGGATACAAGTGTCCTGGTATGCTATAGAAATGGTGAGATAACCTTCATCTTGATCTGAAATCAACAGAAGTGCTTCCATGGCTCCGATACAAGGCAAAGAAACATAGGAAAATATTTCCCACAATACCAAGTATAAATCAGGTATTCTTTCAATATTCAAAGATTGTGAAGTGCACAAAGATATTAGTGGTATCCCTGCTATCTAAAGGGACATGGAAGTAAGTCCCTTGGTAAGGTTAGTCTTATGTTGAAATCTATTCTGCTGTTCACTGCCTTTGCCTTTTAACTCACCACTAGCTCTCTAATCAATAATTTAAATACTATTCTCTGGAAAAATCATATTATAGTTGCATTTGTTCATGTTGTTTATTGGCAAACACATTGTGCAAGGCTTACAAAATCAGCATGAGGGCTTTATGTAAAACACTTACGGAAAATGGCTGTAATTGTAGCTTTCCATTAAGGAGCACAGGCATAACAAACAGACATCCTGCTGAGCAAACAGCAAGAGTCTTTATTTGTTTTCTTTATATTTGATGTTACCATCTAAGCAATCCATGCAGTGATGATCTCAATTTATAGTAAGATGGGCATTCACCCTGCATCCAGCAAGCGACTTTCCCACAGCTGGTTCCTGAGGACCCAGTTTGGAGGCATGCAGTATCTGAAAAGACTGTTGTATAGGGGCTGTCTTAAATAGTTTTTTCTTTTCTTTTTTTTGGGAGGGGGGGGAGAGGGGAGTTACTTCCCTGCAACAGATGCCTAGCTAAAGGAACTATAACATCATGTACAACTTCTTGCCAACTTCTGTCCTTAGTAAGAGAAGGGTTGGAAAAGAAGTGTGGCATTCCCTCGACCTCCTTGTACTGAACATACCATTGGTGTGCTTTAGCTTCTGAATGAGTGTCAAATCAAAGGTATCTTCAGTTACTCTTCATTTTTAAATGGCAAAGATAAATCTGTATATGATGATGTGGCAATTATCCGTGACATGCCCACTCCACACAGCTCATTTAATACCTTCCAGTCAGTACTATTGATCAGCTGCCAGAAGTATTTACTCTGTTTGCTTCTTAAGCACATCAGTACCTCATTACCAACAGCCTTTAATCCTCTCTTGTGAGACAAGGCCCACTGATACTGTGCCAGAAACTGATAGCAGTCAGTCATATTTCTTCACTGCTTTTTGCTTTGACAGCTCATTTCTTACCAGAACTTTGACAGATCTTCACAATACAGCTGCAACAGAATTTGTCATCAAATTGAGACAAGCACGACTTTCGCTGACAGGCAAGAGTGTGTGTGTCTGTGTATGTGTGTGTGTGAAAGATACATTCCAAGTAGATAAAAAACAAGTTATATTATGTTAAAACGAGCCAGTCAATTATAGTTTGCACTGTGCTTGCTGTGCTCTGACAATTCAAGTTATGGCCAGAGAAGATCTAGGTTTTAGAACTATGATACCTCCAAGTTCATATAGGATTAAGAAACCTTCAGTGTTTCTTTATTACACCTTATGGACTATTAGTAGAAAAATATCATAGTAGGTCAGGGAAAGCCCTGCAGCTTGCGACTTTCTAGAGAAAAACAGACTACACAGGGGATGAACCATTTGCTTGTCCAACTGATATCCCCACCAAGAACAGTATTCAAAGCAAATTTAGATTTTATATCTAAAGAGAAATGTAAAGGAGATGAAATACAGCAGGACATACTAAAATGTCTCTTGATCAAATATCAGAGCCTGAATCTCAAGGGAAATTGGAACCAAAAAGATTTAGTGTGCTGCCTGTCCCTTTGCACCACTGGTTGGATCTCTGACTCTATCCAAGTTAATTGCAAACTCCTGTCGATTTCAACAGGATTAGGTTTTTTGATGGTGCAAGCAGAACAAACCACAGAAGATAACAACCTGGCTTATGGATAAAAGTTTAGATCATAATCTGTTCTCAAATAGTTTAAACTGAATTTCATGTCCTGTAAGCACTATTAGTGCTGGGAACCCTTCACATCCTTTCCAGGTAATATCAAAACATTGCAGGTGCCTCTTTTGCCATTTCTTCAAATCAGCTTTCATATTGATCTTTCATGCAAAACAATCTTACTTCACAGGAATCTTAAGCAGTGCATGCAATTATATGATATGGCTACAGCACATTCTCTCTGAGTTAGTGCATAATTTCTGAGGCTAGTGTTTCTCAACAAAGAGTATGAATACAAGCAATGGAGAATAACAGCCCTTATTTAAAAGAAGGAGAAATTGTATTTTTAACTGCAGTACATTATAGACTTCTCAAGAGAAAGATTAGGATTGCTATAGTATTTACATTTAACAAGACAGAAAAGTATAAGCTGATTTGAACTCTCTAATGAAAATCTGCCAAAAGTACCCAGAGTAAATTTCAACGCCTTTTTGGCCATTATTTGGCTGGCACAAGCAGCAAGGATCCATCAAACTCCATGCATCTCTGCAGTGTGTAAAACAATCAGATCTGGGTACATCAGGTGGAAATTCTAAGCAGGCCATTTTCAGATCGTAACGGCCTCCCAGGGCTACAAGCTGGGCTGAATTCTTCTTTAATACATATAGGGTTTTTTTCCCTTGTGATACGTGCTGCTTCCATTGCTGCAGACATCCACACTACGATAGGCTTGCATATGCTGAGCTGTCCCTCACTCCATGAGGAGCCGAGGAAGGATTCTTACAGAGTCATGTACAGCTCTAGGAGCATAAAGTTTGCACAGCCTCTCTCCCTTTGCACCCCCCCCCAAAAAAAAAAAAAAAAAAATTCACTCTCATTGATATTGTTCTAGTCTGACTTTCAAGTACTTTCATATAAAGTCAATAGTGTGTTCTTGGCAATGAATTGGGACAGCGTAACACACATACACCTTAAAGGAATATGAAATAGTAGGTTAGATGGCTTGTTTAGTGCTGCTAAGAGAAACTTATATCAACACATTCTACAACTGAATTAACCAAAACTTAGCTCAAACATACATTTATCTGGAAAGCCATGCATTTCACTTCTGTTAGCTATAAGTCTCCTCCTATAAGGCCAAGGCTTCTGGTGTCATGGCCTCATTTACTCTATCAATCAGCTTCATACTGCTGACCATTACCATTTTACTCCACTCTGATGGCTTAAAGGACCTTAAAGCAAATGTAAATTGACTTTACTTCTACTTGGAGGCCTCTTTCATGCAGTAGGTGAGGATTTGGCCCATATTATCTAGTATCACCTTTTGTCTTTACACAGACACACGTGTGCACAAATACATACACAGAGTATTGTCTATCTGATCCTATGAACTTTCTGTAAGGTCTGAGTCTTTCAAACAATAAATGAAAATAGATGGAATGGATGGAATTATAAAGGTAAAGACTTCCTAGAAAACAGGATCCCAGAAAACTTGCCAAAACAGAGACTCCAGGAATAAATTAAAGAAAATCTGATTTACCTCAGGGCTATGAGTTATTGTTGCTTTTTTCTCCTTTCTTTTCACTGTCATGACTGCAAAGTGCTTTAGGCAAGTATTGTTTAAAAGTAAAACCAAGCATTAAATAGGAAATCTTATCTCAGTTTTGGAGATTGGAATAAAATCACAGGGGTTGCAAGAAGGCATGGATGTCTGCTCTTCCAAAGTGGACATCTGTGGGTTATTTGTTGGTCATTCTCTGCTCAGATACCATCCATGGAACAAGTAATGCCATCTCTTAGGCCCTCATGGATCTTCTCTCTGTCTCCCACTTGAAGGGTATATCATGTTGTGCTGATAAACAGCAGACAAGCAGGTAAATCAAGAGATTTCTGAGGATGAGTAACATGATAAATTAATACCTCTGATATGATAAAATAACTGATGCAAAACTTTATCCATGCCTCTAAAAATCTAACCTTTGAAGATTTGCAGTGTTTGACTACTTATTCAGCTGCTTAATCTCAGTGTATTTTAATTGTTATTGAGCAAAATCAACGCAGCATATATAGGTGTTGCAGAATGCAGGCCTAAATGACTGAAAATCTATTTCTAACCATTAGCGAAGTCAGTTTCTCACTACTGAAATTAGTTTCCAGCTGCTGAAATCCTTCTAGTCTAAATTGCTTTATCTACAATAAAAAAAATCATTTGTGAGCTCAATATGTATGCAAACTTTTGTAAATTATGTAATCTAGGGCAATTTCCGTAAGCTTTACAACACAAGAAGATATAGGTTTAGTTTAGAAATATGACTGGCATTAACAGAATAATTTGGCTGAGACAGGTATACTGACTTGAGTTTTTTTCCTTGCCTTAGAGTTATATTTTCTGTGGTGTCATGATGGGAAGAAAGAAAAAGTGTCTACTCAATAGGTGGTCAGGAAAGAATTGCTAGATATTTAATTCTCAGGGGAACTGCCAAAGCTACCTGCTCTAAAATCAAGGATTAGAAATAAACCAGCCCTATGGCTGGGCTCAGCCAGACAAATCACTCTGTGGAGAGGGTCTGTGAGGAAAAAATATTTGAACACCTCGCTCTGGAGGTGTCCCTAACGGTGGTCAATATGATCCAGACACAGTTAATATTTCATAGTCAAATATTTCGTATTTGAGGCAACAGACTCCAGCTGCAAGAATTTTATGCCTCTGTTGGTCCCCAGCACTACTATTTTTTTTCTCTTTCAGCAGATTAGTCACAAAACCTCTTGGAAAAAAATATATATATAATTATCTAGGAACTGAAACATGGCAATTGAGCATTCACTTTTCCTGCAAGTATATGCCATCACTATTCCACCAGAAGACAAAGCCTTTGAATGTAATTTTATCGTTGCTGGGCTGTTACACAGTGGAATCGCATGGACTACAATGCAGCATTTTTAGGCCAAGCTCTTTTCACTTTGATCCAATTTTAAAGAACAAGGGAAAATGCATAAAATATGCAAAGAGCACTTTAACTCTTCAGGATACAAGTTCTGCTATATGGTATGAAACTATTTAAACCCAGTACTGATCAGGAACTGATGACTAAGAAGGAGGTAGTATTGGCCCTACTTCTCCTGACACATTTCCAGTCTTACACAATTGGCCACAATGAGTGGAAATTTCCTCTGGCTGCTGTGATGCTCCAGTTCTACTCTGGACTGCAAGAATTTATTTCCAACATTTTAGCAATCCTAACATTAATGTTTAGTAATGCAGCTCCTCACCACTTTTTAAAACCTCATTGGCATTGTGCATCCCTTCCCATGCAAAAGGGCACTACTGTTCTGGGGTCATTTGGATTTTGAAGAAAATACCATCACATAGATTGAAAACGGGGATGTTGCACAATTCACATGGCACAGAACTACATGAGTATGTAGGTCAGGTAATGCAGGGCTACTGCTGATTATGCCAGACCTGGCTGACGCACCAGAGACAGCATAATGTATCTACTTTGTCAGCCTGTCTACTAACAATCCAGAAAATAAATTAGGCACCTAGGATCCTGCCCGACACATTTTTAGCCTTGCAGAGGATAGGCAAGTAGAAGAGTTCAGTTTGAACAAAGTTTTACTGTACACTGAAAACCTATATGGTTATGAAAAATATAAAAAGGGCTGGACTCTGACTGCATGCACATATTAGAATAACTTTGCAGTTGCTCAGATTTCATCTCAGAGTGAATAGAATTGGCCACCAGCCACCATTTATTTACTATATTTACTCCAGGAGTGACTGTATTTTAACATTTTTAGTAAGTCACCTATGACAATTATTTTATTTCTACTCTCCTCTTTTTTATTCTCTTCATGCAAGTTTTAGGACAGGACATTCTATGAAAGGATGTGACTCAGCCTGCCTCTTTTATCCTTCATTCGATTCATTCCTTTAGGAATGGTAAGTTTTCGCAGGAACATAGCACTAGAAGAATCTTTAAGTACAGTCCAGTATAAACATCTGCACTGAGGCAGGATTTAAGCAAATATGCTGGCTATGTTTGATTCTAACAGCTAAAGATCCGATTCTGAAAATAGCTAAGGTCACTACCACTTGCATTGAYCTTCATAGATGACATATCCTGAGTCTGTAAATAGTAGGGTCACCACACTTCCCACTTAGAGTTAAAACATGGTTCAAGCAGCTGGTTCTATAAATGCCTCCTCGCTAGCACAACTAAAGCAATTATCTTTGATACAAACAACCTCAGCAAGCTGTATTAAAATAGATCCCTTCACATACAACACCATGCAGGACCATGTCAAGTAATGAGCACCACTTTGTTAGTGTCTCTTCACTCAGAATTAAACATCTTTTTGGCATACAGTTTATCTCTCAACCCCCAATAAGAATATAATTATATAACTTTTCTGTATGTCAAGCACTTCTAAACTCCTACATGTATGATAGTTGAATATGCACAGAAACCCATGCAGCTTCAAACCACTACCTCATCTACTCCCTTAAATCCAGTTATTTTTTCATTTCCCCTGCATTATCTTTCTGTGCCAATTCCACCATGTATGCAATTGCCCTGTCACCAGCTCAGATCAGATATCCATGACAGCCACTTTTTGAGTTGTTCGACCAGTAACAGTTTATACCAATTTCCCTATTTCTACCTAACCAGTATAGTAGTCCTGTAGCATTCACAATAAAAATAAAATTCAGGGGTTTCCTCAGCACTCTATAAGTATTATTTACAGCTTTTCTTCAAAGCTGAAATATAGAAATTTCTCCTTCCCAAACTTTAATTCTTTTCCTCCTTTCTGAGACTGGAATCCACCTTTGAACTGAGGTGATCCCCTGAACTACAATGCTTTCTTTTTCCGGAGCAGCTGGAGCAATGGGAAACAGAGACAACTTTCTCTTGATTAACCAGTGTTACTAAGAGAAATCAGATCAGGGCTGATGGTATCAAGCAGTATGGCAGCTGTGCTTCTTTCCAACATTTTGGTTTTGCTCCTCTTAAAGACTTCCTTGGGCTTCTCACATGCAAAAGAAATACTAAGTTAGCAAACGCCACGAGGACTTTTTACCAGCAAATTAACTGTTCATTCACAGAGTGTTCTTGACCTAGTAAAACCTCTACAGAATGGTTGAGGTTTCAGGGCATCTCTGGAGATCTAAGTCCAATCCCCCTGCCCAAGTAGGGTCACCTAGAGCGTGTTGCCCAGGACCATGTCCAGGTGACTTCTGAATACCTCCAAGGAAGGAGACTCCACAACTTCTCTGGCCAACCTGTTCCAGTGCTCCGTCACCCTCAAAAACTTGCCTCTATCATAGTGTTTCAAGATATAACACAGCTGTAAGTARGAGTTTTGGCTTAGTTATTCTTTTTGTCTTAACATACTTCATAGCTTTTCAATCATCCTGATTGTAAATGTATTGAATGTAAATGTTAATGGACGACATTCTGTGACATAGAAAATCAAAGTATGCAGTTCTTAGGTCTTTCTTTTTTAATTTTAGGAGGAGTTATGTTTTATACTTACAAGATAACCTGAACCAATTCTGAAACAAATTATGAGAAACAAATTTTTGAAAATGTCAGTATCTTTAGTCTGTTACCAGGACATAAGTGCTGCTACTAACTTCCTGCCATGTGAGCTACTAAAGAAAAACATTTATTCCAGAAATATTGTGAGTATGGCTATGAAGAGGCCTTTTCACCTCTAAGGTCACCATTGAAACAGAGCCAAGATTGAGTCTAAGTCTTTGCTCAGTGCAGAAGAACATGTCTTAATCACAGGATCACCAATGAACATATGGTAAAGTGGTAAAGTCACTTTGGCAGTGAATCCAAAACACCTAAGTTTATCCATTAAGTTAATGTGATCATGTCTCCTTCCATGGGACAGTTAAAATGCGGACCTTCTGACTGTGCTTCTTCCTCAGGGAAGCTCAGGTAACAAGCCACCAGAAAGTATGTTTGACAGCCTCAAGTCAAAGCAGCAAAAGAGAACAGCAGCAAAATGCAATTCAAATACAGATAGTCTTTGTCATCTTTCAGATGTTGTCTGTGTTATCTGAAATTTCTGCTAGGCATCTACCCAGCCAGGTGTGATATCCTATTAGGATTTAAGTCATTAACATAGTTATTGAATGATCTACCTCATCTCAACATCACACCATGCATCTTGGTGTCACTGCCATCTGTAGTTTAATTATCATAAGAAATGGATTAATCACTGTCAATTCACTCTGTCATCCTATTTCCACTGACAACTATAAACAAGTCTGTTTACATCACTAATTCCAAGCAAGTAAAAACAGGTGTTTCAGGTTGATTGTCAAGAAAGAATGAAACAGGCACAGTAAAGAAAATAAAGCAATTTAACCTATTTTGTATAGATGTAACACTGAAAAGATGAGTATTTCATCTAGAAAAGGGAATTTTTCAGGCAACTGCATGACAGAATCATCATCACTTGTTGTAGGATATAGTAATACAGAGAAGCAGAGTGACTCATACCTAAAGAGTTGGCAGATCCATCACTTGGTGAAACCTGGGTCTAATGCTGGCTCCACTGAAGACAACAGTGATTGTTTACTTCTGCAGGTCTATACTTTTACCTTCAGGAGTTTTGTCTGTTTTATACAAGCTATTCCTGCATAAAAGGAAGTTAGATCTAATAACATTCACTACTGTATTGCACTTTGCCTTTGAAGCCAACAACGGGTACAGCCAATGATAGGAATATTTTATAGGACTGTAACAGATGAAATCTTAACTGTTTAACACAGGAGATAATCAGTATCACTCTAGTCTTCCTAATCAGCACTGAGATCATCCTTGCAAAGACAATTTGGAGATGTATCTGCACTAAGCCAAATATGTATTCTAGGGTGGCACAGCCTCTCCTTCAAACGCTTTTTTTAGCACAGGATCAGAAGTGGTTGCTTTCTTCAGCATATGGAAGCCACAGGCGAGTACAGTATGCCACTTTTAGTTTCCATTTTTAATCATTCAGAACTACTAAGCCATATAAATGAAAGAAAAATTTAAGCTCCATCATAATTTTCTGTCAAGTCAGAAAAAATTGTCCATGAAGAATTTGCCTCTTGACAGAAATGCTTCATAGCAATGTGCTGGTGCCACTGACAGTGTTGCTGGAATGGTTTTTCTGGCCTTGGTAGGATGTCTCCTTTCTCCCACAAGACAGAACCTCCAAGGACCATGCCATACACGGCATCCAGCAGGCTGGGAGGAATCTGGCAGTGAGGGTTAAGCAATCTCAACTTTCCCTGCACTTTGCCATGAAAGGAAAGCCTAGGTAGGCTTGTTTGCCGAGCACTACTGAACCCAGGAGAACACAGATCACCTACACCGTAGATATCTGCCCAAGTCAGGTAAGAGAGAAATATTTTGATTTTTTTTTCCAAAGAATATGAATGAAACAAAAACTGTGAATTTCTTGCTTTCCACAGAACAGAAATGCTTTTTTTCYGGCTATCTTTATTTTCCAGAGATTGCAAATGATAGAGCTTTAAATCTTGTGCCTGAAATAGACAAATTAACTTCAATTATATTTGATAAGGCCAACATCCAGCCAACATGGATTAATATTTTGGTACCCTGGCTATTTCCTTAAAACACAGGCATAGACTCTTGGCCTTTGCTTGTCTGATAAATCAATATTGGATGAAAATGGCTACAATCAAAGTTTCAGCAGTATCCTTCCTTGTTTATCCTTCCAAGTACTGTCAGCACTGGCGAGAATGATTGCTCCCTCTCCTGTGGTTTGTGCTGTATTGTATACAGACACGCATGTTGGTTCATCTTAATTTACTGGGAAGTTCTACACCTCTTTTCTTGTCATTTGCTTGCTTCACAGATGATAAATGATGCTCCTATCGACTCTTTTGGATTGGTTACTCGCTTTTCCACAGTGTGGCCAGATTGATAATGACACTGTCTGATTAGGTAGTTCTTTCCACTAAATCATCATGTGGGAAGACTGTTAGAATCAACAGCCAGCAATAAGCTATTGTGTTGATTTCCTTGTAATAYGTACACTCACGTTCTGGATGCAGGTGGGTTTTATCATGCGTCAGCTGGACTTTATGCATACATTTACATGGGTTGCCAGGATTATAAAAGCACTAAGACAGATTACGTCTTTGAGGAGATACTGGTTTGCTGGGAAAAGCTGGAGACTGATTGTGGAGACATCCACAGAACAAGGAGCAAGAGCAGGACTTCGACAATTAGTTCAAGACTCTAAAAATCATGATCTTTTGATGTAATCCTTACTCTCAACCCAGATGTAACATGTAAGTGGTTTTCAAAACTATGAGCAAGTGCCTATTTTCATTTTCTTCCATGCAATCATAGAATCAGTAAGGTTGGAAGGGACTTCTGGAGATCACCTAGTCCAACCAGCTGCTGGATGATCAGCAATTTGAAAATCATCCAATTACATGCTCCTATTTTTTGATTCTTGGCTTAATTATAAGAGAAATTCAGTCAGGCTAAACACTTTYCTATAAACTTCTTTTTTAAAGACAGTGTGGTCCCAGTATCTCAAAAATAATGCCCAGAAATTGGGCATTATTGGTTTAGAGATAATGGTTTAGATATTGGTTTAGAAAACCAATGAAACCAGTGAAACCAAAAATATTTTCAACGATTGTAATTATTCTTTTTCTTCTTACAATGTTTAAAGCACCTAATGTCTCCAAACTTATTCAGACATCTCTTTTAAAAAAAATCTTTTTATTTGAAAGAGGCTGTCTGGAGTACAAAGACTCCCTCTGTCCTCTCAGTCTGTTTCCTACATGACATTTTGCTCTCACTTGAACTACATCCAAGCAATTTTTCAGCATTCTGGAAAGGAATGTTATATTTAAGACGAATAGATGACACCAAGTTCTAGTTGAAGTTTTCTTGCAGGRGAAATACATTTTCAGAAGGGCTTGAGGGAGGTAACTTGATTAGATTTAAATTCAGAGCACCTTAGAAGACATTGTGATTGGCACAACTCATCCTCTTGTACATCACTCAGATCAGATACAGGCATACACCTGACTAGCAAATGGTTGCAGCAGCTTAAGCCATGCAAGCATCACAGCTTAGCTTAACTCAAAACATCTCCCTCAACAGTTTAAGTTAAGCTGGTGAAGTTTGCACTGAGGCAGACATGACAGACTTGCAAATTCCATTCTGCTTTTCTAGAAGAGGTGATGAATTCTAGCAGAGGAACAGCTGCAAACAAATTTTGATGGGGATAAAGGGCTGTTATATCTTTAGTCACCAGAAGCATCTGTCAAGTGAATGCACGTCTACACCTTGGTAAGTTGTTTTTTGTTTAGAAAAGGGCAAAGTAGTATGGTGATCATACTTTCAATGGGTGCTTTTCCATCGCTTCTGGCATAGACTTCAAGGTGTTCTGAGACCACAGGGATAGAGGAGCCTGATTAGAAGACAGTGAGTACTTTCTGCTTGCAGGTGCAAATGGAAGCCTCCAGAGAAGGGAGTCGGAATAGCAATGATTAATCACGGAGAAAATAGGCCCATGACATTTTGAACAAGAAATTCATCTTGGTTCCTGATCAGTAAAAAGCAAATCCACTTGCAATTCACTGCATGCCAGGGAGACAATCTGTCAGACACTCAAACTGTGCTTCACTCCAACACCTACACACAGTTACAGATTTGCTCAGCTCTCTGGATACTCAAAACAAAGGCTCTCTTTCATGCCAAAATTCCACCCAGAACAACTTTCCTTACTTTAATCAGCACAATCAATGGTAGAAAAGATTTACCTGATGTCTCACTGTGGCCAGCTAATGAGACTGCCCCGTTCTTCCCTTTTTAGGAACAAGTATTCCCACATCAATCAATGTGCTAATAAAGGATGTGGAGAGGAATTAATCCTAGCTGAAAGAGGGACTGGTGGGCTATGCAGTCTTTCAAGGAGAAACCAGTTCTTAATTCTGTTCATCATCCATGCCCTGTACCAAAAYTTTGTCTTTGAAGTCAACGGATGCAGATATGAACTCTCCGCTCTTTGATGCATTTGAAATGGAATAGGCAGAAAGACACTGAATACCATCTTATTTTTAGAACCTTTCTTCATGAAGTTAGAAAAATATAGCTCAGTGTCCTTTTTAGTTGCTGTACTCCCTAACGGCACCTGCTAACAGGATACTTTAGTTAAACTGGGACAGGAACAGGTCCTGCCTGCCAGCCTACCTTTCTCTTCAAATTTTAATTAAAGGAAAAAGAAAACTCTATTGCATTTTGTAATTTGAACTCTAGAAGCCAGTTACAGTGCTAGTTATGGGATCACTACCTACTGTCTTGAGGGCACCCACAATGTTGTCTTTGTATTAGTTTAAATTAAATAATTTATTTAAAGAATTTATTACTACCTAATAAAAGTAAATTAAAGTCCATCATGAATAACTTACAGTATATTCAGTTGTACTTTACCTCTCCTTTGAGGCAAACTTTCTTTTCTGTAGCCTGATCTTTTAAGCAATGTGCTAATTAGTGGGACCTTTATCAACATGATCATAATGTATAAAATAAAGTACTAAACCATTAAATGTGTTGCTGAGGTAGACATACTGATTTATAATGTATGTAGTATAAAAATACAAATTAATAGTGTACAGAGAAATCAATAAATTCTATTTCACTCTTCCAATCACACCTAAAACTTCTCTCACTCATGAGCCATTCAGAAGCCTCATAGGCTGCTTTCTATTATTTATCAGTCAGGAATGCTGTATGCCTGGTAGGAAAAGAAAAGAGGGAAGGAGGGAGGAAGGAGAGGGAAGGAAACGAGAAGTCCACAAGACCAGGTCAGCTTAGCAGATTAAAGCCTTCAAAGAAGAGGAAAAATCTCCATCTATCGTTTGAAACAGTGTTTTAATTCAGTACTGCTAGGTGGGGTGGAGGAAGTCGCCTCAGTGTCAAGCCAAGGTCTTTGAAGACTATGGAAAGCCCTGTGACACCAGGCAGTAGTATCAAAGATGTATTCACAGAACTTTTTATGCAGCATGGCAGCTGGAATAAGGTAACATTTAGAAAAAACTTAAGAAGATGAAAACAGAGTCTTATAATGGGAAACATCCAAAAGCTTCACAAACAATAGATGCTACCAACCTCTTCCTGTAATACTTAATGCATGAAAGCTGCAACATGTTGGAAGGAATACACTGTCTTCCAAGGTCAGTGGCCAATAATGCCTTATCTCCGGGATCACATTGACTTAGTGCATACATCCACCAGTGCCATGGGATTTTTTTGTTTGTTTTAACAGTAGGACTTCATTCTTGTCATGAGGCCTTATTTTCATTATCTGCAGCATGTTTTAGTTACTTGGAAAGACTAACTCTCAACAGTCTCAGAAGCATACATTCACAAGGACATTTCTAAAGGCACAGAAGCTCTCCTGCAGTGCTTAGGCTTTGGACAAGGATGGCTAAGGCAAAGGCCAGAAGACTGTCTTGCTGAAAGACAAAGATCAGAAGTACTTTTACAGAAGTCAGTGGCCCTACATTAAGCCAGAACACACACAATGTTATCAGTACCAAAAAAAAAGCCCTCAGTTAAGTTAAATCATGGGATTCAAACCAATTCAGAACAAAACGTATGTGATCTACTGAATACATTTCTGCTAAGTTGCAATGGAACGTCATAACCCTCTTTCTTGAGATTTTAGATAGAAACTACTGAAACCAACTGCAGAGCACCCAGGCTGTGCAGCTCCTAACATAAAAGTGGAAATCGCACTTGTCATAGGCAAGTCGCATTCTGTGGCTTCTGAAAAGAGCAGGGAAAGACAGATCCGGAGACACTTCCCATACCAGTACCATTTTAGAACCTGCCAACAGTGAAACAAAGGAAAATATAACAGACTTCAGAACTCAGACCAAAGCTGCATTTTATAAAGAACTGTGAAAACAAACAGGATGAAAGCCTGGCTCCCCAGAGAAGTGGGGCCAGAAGGTTTGTCTGCAGCTCATTCCCACCTCCTCTCCTCACAGGCTTCCTTAAGGCAGGCAGCAAGGCTGAGCAGGGAGAAGATAGTTTCTTGCACAGATCATCTGCCTCAGCACCTTTAATACATAGGCAAGCTGATCCCCTAGGCAAGTTCCCTGATTTCATCATTTAAATTCTTTTCCTTGCTACATTTTTTCCATTAAAGTGATGATTAACCAGTGGCACATAAGCTCCAAATCGACAACAAGTGCTAATTTACAATCCAAACTACATTTTTATTGAAGCGAATTTTCCCCTTCATGGTATGTGCTCTTGGGGACATTTGGGGCTTCAGATACTCAAGACCAGGAGTATCTTCATCTTTTTGTCTTAAGCCTTCATCATATACACTATAGAAGAGGCTATATCCTTTMTCTCTCTTCTTAATTAAAAGGATCTTAAAATATACTACTTCATTTCCCAATAGATTGATATGTAATATCTTATTAACATTCACCAATACAAACATAATGTATTACAAATGGTATTTTCACACGCAAAGGACTGGAAGGATAATCACTGTGTATTGTAAGGCTGAGGGTCTTCTAAAATATACACTGAATCTCTTTCACTTAATGAACCTTGGAAGCTAACATGTATTTTTCAAGATGAGTTACTATCTTCTGAGGCAAGGGCTGGATAAAAAAAAAAAAAAAAAAAAAAAAAGTGAGCTTGCTTATTCATTAGCCTCCTTACAGTCATTTGCCAGAATTCTCTTCCAAGAAAGCTGAATCCTATCAACTCTCTTATGGTGTCCCTGGCTTGTCACAGAGGTCTCTTATGACAACATTATTCTGAGAAAGCCCTGACACAAACATGGTGGAGAAAACTGTATTTCAGGTCAGTGAAATGGTATAATAAGGTCACAACAGGGGTTCCCCTAAAGAGAAGTTGTGAGGTAGAGTCAAGGCATCACAACCAAAAGCCCATCTTTTATCCTGTTCACATACGCCACAGAGACACTACATACCACCTACAGAGAAATGAAAGTGAGATCACATGTGTCTAGTATTTTTTGGATATATGGTTGAGAAAGTTTATCACAARGTCTTGCAGTGACTGTAAAGCCAGTCTCAGGCCAGGCTTAATTAACTAAATAACTTGATGGATGTGTTTATCAAGAAATGTTAGGCACAGAGGGAAGCAAATCACATAATTCCCCTCTAGACTTTGTGACTCCAAGGAATGAGGAAGCACATCCCAAATAAAACACAGGTGATTCAGATCAGTGTAGATTAAAAGGCACACAGATACCAGTGTTTCTGTGTTCCTCAAAGAGGGGGAAAGAGACAGGTACACTGGGCATCTCAGGCAACATGTAATTATGTTGCAACAGCAACAGCAGGAGAGGCTCCATCTCAGATAACAATTCCAGCTTCACTAGGGAGCTGGAGAAGTGCTCAGCTGCTTAATTGAAGAGGTAGTACCCAAAAGGYATCCTTTCTGAAAAAAAAATGGATCTCCAACCAGGAACCTACATGGTATCCCAACATTGCAATTATTTAGCTGAATGAGACAAAAACTCTCCTGGAGCCAAATGATTTTACAGGTAACTAATGCTCATGTGGCTTATTTCCATGATTATATATCTGTCTGTGTTCATTTCCTTTCCCCTAGGATTTTGTTGATCAGTTTTGACCAAATCTGACAGAATAGTGCAGTTTCAATATTCATAGCCTCATGAGCAGAGGCAGCCCAGGAAATTAGCATTAATGTCCTCACTGGGAGAAGGAAGGTAGCATTATTTTTCTCTTTATTACATCCTAAATCTGACACACWGCCTGTACCCTGTCACAGATGCATATCKGCAAGAAACCAGGTTACATTCACTCTCCTGCTCACAAAACTACTTGTCTGGTTTGGAAAATAAATACAGTCCAGTAACAGATCTACTTGATTTATCCATTAAATCAATATTGTTGCACCATAAGTGCCAGAAAGTGGCTGTTTTGCTAACAATCTCTGGGTAAATTAAGGAAAAACTTGGTATTAACTGTTAACGGAGACTCCGAGCGCACGTTGTCAGCTCYTGAATCCCTAGGATCGAATGAATTCACTTTCCAGACCTACAGAAATGGCTCAGAGGGGCTAACATGAGCCCATCTGAACTCAGGTAGTATTAAAAGTCCATATGAATACACGAATTCCTTTATAAATAGGCTTGATTTCTGGACTGTTTATGATATCCTTGCCACCTATATGTTGGCTATTGAGYAGATCTATTAAGTGTATCAGTATTCCCACTGGGCTGCTACAAGGGTATTTAAAAAACTGCCACGGCCATAAGGTGGTCTGAACTGGATAGGCAATAAAACACTGTTTTTAGTGCTCTTACTAAGTCCAATAGTGCACTCAGCATCTTCAAACAGGTAATATAAAATGTGATTATTTCTCTTCCCGACATGCATAAATTTGGAACATTAGCAAAGACTTTCTTGTTGAATATCAATACTTGCTGCAAGCATGTGTCACTGATATCCTTTAGAGCTACACACAGCAGGGCTGTCCTACCAGCAAAATAGCTTTGTTCTTAATTCACAAAGTAGCATTAATAATGAATGTGTATTACAGAAGCAGCAAATGGTTTCCTRGAGGCTTTTTCTTCACTTTTAATGGGGAAGATTTTAGTGTCTTTTTGTTCAAGTTCACACAGAAAAACTGGGAGCATTAAACATATTCAACAGTGTTCATTCATGTGCAGCTTTATAAAGAGATTACAAAATCTCACAATGGGAAGTTGTCTTTTTTGACTAAGAAAAGCCTCTGCAGCACATACTGCATTTCCCTTAAGTTATATCATTGTCAACCTAGTTTGAACACAGTCAGATCTATAAAATAAGGCCGGCATTGGTAACCTGCCAGCGCAAAGTCACACTCCCAACCTTTCAGTGCAATGAAAGGGGTTTTGGTCCATCAATCCTTTCACTCCTAGGACCAAGAGAGAGCGTTTTACAGTAGCCACAGCACAGAAATTCCTTAGTTGCATTCTTCTGGCAAGCTCCATTTGAGCAGCTGTTTTGTAGGACAGTCTGCTCTACAACAGGTCAGGACTTTACTTATCATTATGGGACYAAGAAGTACAAAAAAAACCTCTCTTCGACAATCTCTTTTTTGTGGTCAACGAGCCTGTCTGCCCTAGTTCCTTCTCCAGCTGTAGGTATTGGATGGCAAGATAGACAGGGATCCAGTGAAAACAGCAGTAAAGCACAGGTAGCGACACCAGAATACCCACAGAGAGCTGAGGTCAAAAAGAAGGACTGATCCAGCAAACAGGTAGGCAGTTGCAGTGGACCACACTGGGAGGCTGATGCTGAGTGGTCATTACTGCTGCTATTTTCTATTTAGCCAATGAACATAGTCTGATGACGAAGTCTATCATCTCCTCTCCTTTACAGAGTAAATGTGAAAGTACGAAAGCACCTACCCAATCATTAAAGTAAATCAACTATGGTCTCAGGCCTTTGACTTCAAATTCTTTCTTACTTTGGTAAACTGTCCATGCTACGCATAAGGCAAACAAGAATCCCAAGACTTCAAAATAAGGTTCTCTGCTTTTTAGGATTTGTCTCTGCATTTGAAGCTTTGCCAGTGAGTAACATTTGTGTTTGGGATTTCCAATAAGGTGCCTAGGATTCAAATGATGACAAGTGTTATTTGTATTTTAATGGCAGTGATATGTTTGTCAGAAATTTACTGTACCAAGGATACACTGGAGCCCTGTTATCACCAAGTACCCGCCCACAGTTAGCTCAACACATCCATGATGGAACATGACTGGGGCTACCACACTTTCCTTTTAACTATAGGTTATTGCAGCATACAAGAATCTCAAAACCAAATTCTGTTCTGGAGATTTTTCTGGGGTTCAAAGTTCCTTCCTTTCTTCCTTTCTTGCTTTAAGTTCTTCCAATTTCCCACCTCCCAGGGGAAAAACGTTGAGAGAAAAAAAAAAAAACAAGCACAAAAATGTTTCTTAAATGATTTTAAAAGTAATCTCCATACCCTTCCCTGATATTAAAAAAAAAAGAAAAAGAAAGAAAAGGACAGTAGGCAAGGAGTAAATGGAAATACGCAAATGAGATTTCTATTAGAAATCAAATTAAAAATTTATTTATTTAAAAAATGTAAGAATGTAAGATGTGTTTATTTAGTTCCTTCAGATCTCTGGAGATTACTGTCTCTGATTATTCCTATGGATCTCTTCCACAACTTTGTTAAAACAACAACTGTTGATTTCCAGCTTTTAAGATGGAAATGCTTAAATTTAAAAGCTTCCTGGTCTTCATGAGGTGCTGATTATTTGTGGGTTGGAAGGCAGGTGGATGTCAGCTCCATGACAGTCTATCCTTAAACAGAGCAAAACTAATTGGAACAATAAGTCACCCATGCTAACCAGATTAATCTAATACAGTAACAAAGTCTAATTTTTCAAAAACGACTTCTGTCTTCTTGTGGCTTATTTTTTTGTATATCATCTCATTCACAGAACAGTAAAATGAGACTGATTCTAAAGTAACATTAAAATGTTTAAAGATTAAGATCCTAAAGGAGCTGACAGATTTACTGACACAAAACTCACACAGTTTAATATTAGGTCAAACACCATGACTAAAGCTTACATAACATAACACTTCGAATGCTCTGCAGTGAYTTCCCCATGCTTGTAGCTGTTGTGTGAAGGCATTACCTTGCAATGTCAGAAAGATCGGTGTTTTCTCCTTAAAAGTTACTTCTGCTAAATAATTGCGCAGTGTAATTAAAGCCAATGGCCATTAATGAAGTGACTTCATCTAGATGGATGCACAGCTGGCTTTGGAAAGCCATCAGTTCCCCTTATTCTAGACCTCTGCACAGCATGCTGTGTTGTGTTCACCATCCCCCCTGCCAAATTTTCTGCCATATATAGTGGGAATCGTAGGATCTTGAAAATTTAGCAACTTGTTCATCAAGCCACAACTTGTCACTGGTACAGAGGTTAAGCAGAGCTTCTGTGAAAAACTGCACATCTGGAAAGCACAGACTCACTGATTCATAGATCAGTTCAAAGTCAAGTAGAATTTAATAGAAAAATATTGGAGCCTTAACAGGGACCCACCTCCAGAAATGCTGGCTGGCCTTCCTACCTCTCATGTTTATCTGCAGCCATTCACACTGGGTAACAAAACACATTTCACTTTGAGCCTGGCAACCACTAATTTCATTTGATGTCCCCATAGTTCTTGTAGCAGAGAAAGCAGTGAACAACTGATCCCTCTTCATCCTCTCCATGCCATTCTCTATAGAAATCCAGATCACAATYCACACTGGCAAAAAGGCAAGGAACCAAGCAGACATGATGGTCTAAGCCTGTTTTCTTGACACTGAGGCTGAGTAAAATGACATACAGTTTTTCCAGACAGAAAGATTTCATTCTGCCTAAGAATGGATCAGAGAGGAGAAGAGGAAATAGAAACTAGAGGAATAGAGCTAAAAGGATATTATTTTGTCTTTCTGTAGCACAGCCAAATAGAGTGCAAATGCCTAGCATACAACTGTCACACARACAGAAAGGGATTCAGCTGAAATTCTTTAACCACTTCAGTGGTACAAGGTATGCAAGATTAAAAGAGTCAATTGCATTACAATTAATCTGTGCATTTGAGAAGTGCCTTACAATTAAGGAAGTGTTAGCCATTAACTACTGTGCATAATCTGTTAAAGAATGCACTACTACCTTCCTCCAGCCTCTTTCCAAGCAACTTGCTAACACTGTAATTATTCTACGGGTGACATTTTACAGAACTGATGTCTTGATCTGTGCATTGTTTGACTCAATRGCAAGATCTTTGTCCTAGAAGTGTCAGTTTCTGCTGAAAACAGAAAAATAAGATGACTAGAATGGAAGATATACATAGTGGCAAAATAGTCCTGGACACCTTAAAAGTCGCTAATAAAGGCATTGAATTCTTCTGAGGACTCTTTTGTATCATTTTAAAATATTGTTCAGAAAATACTAGGCTGCAAACTTTTGGTGAAATTACTCTTCTTGTTATACATTATTTGCACAGTATTTTTATTTATTTATTTATTTAAGAGCAGTAGCATCCTAACGACAATTCTTCAGCTACAAACTCTCTAGCTTGGCTAGTCCTCTGCAGCCTCTCTACATTTCCCCACAGCAGTCACTTAAAAATTTTTGAACAATGCATTTGCATTGCTACAGTTTGGAATCTCATATCCTCAGCTAAGCTCCAAAACTAGGCAAATGGCTTATCTGCAGCTTTCCCTCCCAAACCATGACATAGTAGCAAAGCACCAAGAAAAAAATATGCTCTGAAACCTAAGCCAGGAAGAAGAAAACACAGCGAGTGTTGCAAGCGTTTGTAATGTCAAGGAAATCTTAACATTTTGATAATTGAAATATATCAATACTTTAATTTTTTAGATCCAAAAGTGCTTTTCACACTGTGAGTCACCCTTGGTCAGTTTATGGCGCTATGGACAGACAAGTGGAGGTGGCAGATGAGAGCAGAAGCAGTGCCCCAGGAGGCAGTGCTGTTTGCTGTTCCTACGCTGTGTGGTAAGCTCTGCAGAGCTCTGGTGGGAGAGAGGGAGAGGCCCTCCAGATAGAAACAGGATGACATTTACATGGAAAAAACGCCTTTCTGTTCATAAACTTTTTTTTTTGCTTTTATGAAGGGTTGATAAATTTTTAGACACTTAAAATTTTGAAAAAGATTCAGACTCAGAGTTAACTTGCAGGATTGCAGAGACTAACAAATATTTTTGAACTAATTTGCCCAACTTGCTCATACAGACAAAATATAGTGCAGAGGCACAAAATACTCAATTTCAAATTCTCGCATCACCTCCAAAAAAAGGAACAACCCACATGAGTTGACAGTACCAGAGACAGATCTGCTAGCACATTCACACTGAATGAAACATGGGTAAGAAACTTGGTAGAGAGTTTGTCCAGGAAAGCATACATCCATAGGAATGTTATTTCCAGTGAGTCTCGTTAAAAGTTGCTTACATTTCAAGAATAAGCCTTACTTTTAAACTCTGAGCTGCAATATTTATCATCTGGGGTTCATGGCTCTCTGATAAATTTTGTACTTTATCCACTGTCATTTCATCTTTTTGAAAAAAAACATTAAGCAGTATTTATAATAATTTGGATCCTCAGCACTGTTACACCCATATTCACAGATGATATGCTTTGTACTCTCTCTTGTAAAGAGTAGTTTCAATTCTTGCAACTCTAATCTGAATTATGTGATTTAGCTGACAGTCCTTTTTTTTTGCTTCTGGATAGAAAAAAAAAGACAGAGCCAAGAAATTTTTAAGTTTCCACCAAGATTTTTTGAGAGTTATAATAATCATTAGAGGAAGCTTGCAATTTTTACCTGTACAAGAAGCCCCTTAAGTTAATCAGAAACAATTTCACTGAAATACATATTTCTTGAAGAACTTTAGTATTTATATTTTCATAAAAAGAAACAGACTTAAAGATTCCTTCTGGATGTAAAATTTAAATGTCATAGCACTTTCTTCCTAAAGGGTTTCCCTACTTTGCTGTTTAGTTCTTTTTGTTAAGACTGACATCCATCTCAATCTGGCTTACTGCAGCCCACCAGGATTCTTAAGCAACAGATACAGAGACCTAGTAAATCAGAACTTGTTTTATTCATGCTGTGTGCGCTTCAAGTTGTAAAATATTAAAGCAGGATCTGTAGACAGGTGAACGGTTAAGGATAAAACTGGAAAACCCTAAGCAATCAAATTCTGCTTAAATCAATTACATGAACTTTAGGGTCCAGAGTTCAAAAGACCTCTATTTTAAACTCACATGAATTCCTTTCTTTTGTCAGTGATGTTCTCATTTGAGTTGTCCCACTGAAAAGCCTCACCTACAGTCTAACTTCTATTGTGCTATCCTTCCAATTCCTTTATCTGCAGCATCTTTATCTTCTTTGAAGTTCACAAACGTGGTGCAGATCAGTTCCTTAATATAAAATTCTCACCCTTTTCCCCACAAAAAGTGAACCGTACTTGCTTAACCTGAATCCAGCTTTGATTCCTTAATGAAGATAAAAATTCAACTGAAGCAGTACTGCTACCACTGGAAATTCTAGCTATGGTAAAAGTGGAAAAAGTGGGAAATTCTCTAACATTTTGCCTCTACAATTTTGCCTTTGGACTTTTCTGAGGGAGCCAACAGGGCTTGGCTCCCTGTTAACTTTCTCCTGATCCTTCTTTTGCACTCCCAAAGGCAAGGGTGTTCTCTGGAAGCACAAAGAAAAGAATTTGGAGTTTGCTGTGTTAGAGCCAGGCTGAGAAAGGTCTTAAGATCCCATGCGAGCCAGAAGACAGCATAGTTTGAGGCTGGCTCTAGCATTATCTCTGAGTATTCAGAATTTGGCAATATGAATCTCCCTACAGAACAAGCAAGGAGGAAAGAAGCCTGTATAAACTTTTGATTTCCATCCCTATAGGTGATCTTGCATCAAACATTGGCTGCATGCAAACAAAACAAGACAATTCAAACCGTGACAGAAAAGAAGAATCAGTCTCTGCGAAGGGAAACATCCAGTAAAAAGTATTGCTATGATGCCTGTGTCAACAGTCAAGCACCTCCTTCACACAGGAGATTGCTCAAGGCGCTCTATCAGGAGAGGTGGTCTCCTAAAGCTTACCCAGACTGTAAACAGAATTAGTGAAAATGGAAGCGGCTGGATGGGAGGCTGCCTGGGTCGGGGGGCAGAAGGCCAGAGCAGCCTGGCCTTAGAGCAAGGCACCAAGCTGTGGGACAGTGTTCAGTGCTGCTGCAGTGATAACTGGGCTATATTCAGAAATATGAGCGGGCCAAGCTGCTGCTTTAAAACTAACAGGAACAAAGACTGATCTCTGTCATTGGTATCCCACCTATGAGTTGCTGAGATGCAAAATGTATGTAGCAAACTATACTCACACTATGCTTAAAACTCCTTCTTACAGTTCCTGCTGACTGTTCTCTTTTAGCACTTTCACTGCATCCACTTCTTCCTGCTGCAGTCAATTGGGAAGAATATTCAGTTGTCTTAATCTGGGCCCAAACATAAAAATAGTCTCATTTTTAATTGCCATCCTATTATTCAGAAGAGAAAGGAACTGATAAAGCTCTTCATGCTTCAGTGAAAGCTGTAATACTACTGGTACCTTTACACAGCAAAGATGGATCTTTGCTGAATTTATTATCTGTTCAAAGGAAGAACATAGGTCAAGCATGTAATTTATTCAAAGCAGGCATTTTGCTAAATCACAATTAGTTCTTTTAAAAGAATATGACAGTAAGGAACACAATGGCAAGAGACAGTTGATCCTCATCTCTACAGAAGAAAAGGAAAACCAACTCTCAGCAAAGGAGCCTGAAAGTCAGTACACACCTGAACACAACTATGAGACCTCACAATGACAAGGTTAAGCTTTCAGCTGTGAGCTTGGTGCACCATACTGCATTAACCCCAGATCATATAAAGTTGAACAGCTAAGACCTGATCTTCTCAGAAATACTTGAAGCTTCAACTGTAGGCAGACTTTTTAGGCCAGGTAACGCATTTATATGAGCCTAGATTCACTCACCTGTGATGATACTGGAGATATTCTGGGTTTCCACCAGTATAAGGATAGAATCTGACCTATGAAGTAGCAGAGACAAGGAGTCATATCATCTGACCCTGCAAAAGAGGTATCAAAGAGGGCCAACATGGCAAGCAAGAGACTGCTGCCCTGAAAAGCCCTAAGGCTGGAATGAACTGAGGAAATGCCAAAATTCTCACTACAGCTCTGGTATCAGCACTGCCCATGACACAGGTATCTCCTCAGAGCATTCTCAGCCAAACAATCTTATTACCCTCCTTTTAACCATCAAGAGTTAGGGATCTAGCAATGTCTTCCTCTTACATTAATATAGCCACCTCTTTTTTTTCTGGGGGAGGGGGAAAGGGGAGTGATAGGAGGGGGTGATCCTTGCTTTCCTGAAATCAGTAAATGCCAAACTTGAATTTCAAAGTCAGAAGATATATTTTCAATGCAGTTAGGATGAGCACCTAACAACAACTACTGCTGTGTAAGAGGAACAGACCAACTAACACTGGATTACTTCTGTGTCATGTCATTGATATGCCTAATGCATCCCTTAAATTGTACTTCCGGTCAGAAAAATCATGACAAATGCCACCCTTACTAAGCCCAAGGCAAGCTGATGAACAAATCAAAGACAGGGATGTATCTGCTAAGGCCCAGATTCTGCAAAATTTAACTTTACTGCATTAATCTTGTTCATAAGCCATTTGATGGGATTATACCTTACATAAAGTCACTTAGGTGAGTAAAAGGTTCAGATAATTAGCAATAACATCAGTTTCCTGGTTCATTTTTCATTCTCTATCAGGGCTGGATTTTATCATTTGCATTTTAACAAGGCACTTCTCAAAAGGTTTCAGTGTTTTTAGATGTAGAGAACCCAGATATGGGAAATAGAGACTTACACATACTCAGAGAATTACAGTAGAAAGGAACCTCGGGAGATTGGTGTCAGCCTCTTACACTCCCTTAGAAGCCAGTTATGATGGAAAGTGGAAGTGCTGCCAGCTAGCTACTCAATTTACTCACCAGCAACTAGCTGGAGATTGGCAAGGCAAATACATAGCAAGAGGCCCCTGAGTCCTTCACTTTCCCTTTTCATTTTTCCTCTTTTTCTTTAAAACCAATTTGCTGCCCACCAATTGCCCTGCAAATTGGAGCAGAGAGGTTAATGTAGACATCAGCCTACAGACATGATGAGCTATAGAAGTCCCTCTCACAATGTCAGTTTTACTGGAGAGGAAAGAAAAGGGCAGCAATTGGATTGTGGAGCATTCTGCTATACTGATACAAAGCACTGTTTCATTTTCAGAAGCTCAGAGTAAGAGCCCTTTACTAGTAAAGAATAATAGTATTCCTCTATCATTACGAATTCTTATGGGCTGTAAATCATATACAGCCTTATTTTGCCGTCCTCTTGACTTCAGTCAAGAATATCAGGCTAATGCTAAGTGTCTCCACAAACTTCTCAAGGTACCTTTTGGTACAAAGCAGCTGCCCTTCTAGGCATATGCTSTATGCCTATGTACCATGTGACCATCTTCCTTTTTCAGCTGATCATGCTTCAGCTTAGTATCACAGAATCACAGAATCATAGAATCAGTAAGGCTGGAAGGGACCTCTGGAGATCATCTAGTCCAACCTCCCTGCTCAGCACGGTCACCTAGAGCATGTTAGACAGGGTTGCATCCAGACGGACCTTGAAGATCTCCAGAGAAGGAGACTCCACAACCTCTCTGGGCAACCTGTGCCAGTGCTCTGTCACTCTCACAGTGAAGAAATCCCCCCTCACGTTCAGGCAGAACTGCTTGTGGTTCAGTTTYTGCCCATTGCCTCTTGTCCTGTCACATGGGACAGCTGAAAAGGGTCTATCCACATCCCCTTGACACCCTCCCTTCAGGTACTTGTACACATTGATAAGATCCCCCCTCAGTCGTCTCTTCCCCAGGCTAAACAGGCCCAGCTCTCGCAGCCGTTCCTCAGACGGCAGATGCTCCAGCCCTCTGAGCATCCTTGTAGCCCTGTGCTGGACTCTCTCCAGTAGCTCCCTGTCTCTCTAGTACTGGGGAGCCCAGAACTGGACACAGTACTTGAGATGAGGCCTCCCCAGGGCTGAGTAGAGGGGCAGGATCACCTCCCTTGACCTGCTGGCAACAGTCTTCCTGATGCACCCCACGATACCATTGGCCTTCTTGGCCACAAGGGCACATTGCTGGCTGATGGTCAACTTGTCATCCACCAGCACTCCCAGGTCCTTCTCTGCAGAGCTGCTCTCCAGCAGGTCAGACCCCAGCTTGTACTGGTGTGTAGGGTTATTTTTCCCTAGGTGCAGGAGTCTACACTTGCCCTTGTTGAACCTCCTGAGGTTCCTCTCTTCCCAGCTCTCCAGCCTGTCCAGGTCTCTCTGAATGGCAGCACGGCCCTCAGGTGTATCAGCCACTCCTCCCAAAACAGCAGTTTAGCATGTTTGCTATATTTATGCTTCTCTTTTGACAGTCTAAGACTAAAGGTTATTCCAGACTCAGAAATAAGCTTTTGCTACCACCATTACTCTGTCTGTCAAGGGATATGGTCAGAAAAGGAAAGCTAAAACCGTAAACCTGGCTGTTGCATACAAGTGAGCAGGCTGTGGCTTTCAAAGACTGAGAAACAGGCAAGCTGCATTGAAGGAAACCACTTGAAAGATCATGGTAAGTTTGCCAGAACTGGCACACACACACAAGTAATTTTAAAGGCGCAAACATGTGATCAGGAACCACACACCTCTTCTCACCTCGTAGGAAAGATGAGCTTTGGTCTTTTTCAAAAAACATTCTTCTTAACTACAGTTAAATCTCTTTTTCACATAAATGTTACTACCTGTTATGGAAGTGGATTCAAGTATCTCATCACTTATTTTATTCCTGCAGGGTTCTTTTTTCTCCCTCTGGAGTCTTCACCATTGTTACAGACCTTCTCAGAAATCCTCCTTACAGGAAACCTTCACAAAGCTGATGAGAACAATGACAGAAAAAGCAGTGTTTGAAAGGACTGCTGGAACAGAGCGTTGTCGAAAATCTATTGACAAAGACAACTCACACAGGGAAATAAAAACAAAACTAGATTCAAAGTGGTAAGTATTTAACAACTGGAACTATTCAGTCATCTCCTTTAACATTACCGTTTATTCTTGTTACAGATTCACTGTAGGTTTTCTTGTCTTTTCTATAACTTGTTTGAAGTTCACACTCATAAAAAGAAAAAAAGGAATAAAACTAACAGCCCTCCAGTTTCATTTTATTTGTCAGAGAGCAGAAAGAGCAGGGCTGGTCCACAAGAGAGGGCAAGCTGAGAGCCAAAGGTAACCACAGCACAGGCAGGCTTGGGCACA
>NW_028186434.1:407869-457521 GCF_003343005.1 Rhea americana
CCCCCCCCCCCCCAGGATTTGAACACAACAGGCAGAGCAGGGCAGTGATAACATGCATTAATAGCATTAATTGAGTGTCCCAGACAAGGCAGGGTGATGAACCAGGTCCAGGATCAAGGTAGGGGGTACAGTGAGGAATAGCAGGAAATGAGGCCAGAGACAGGGCTGCAGACAAGGCTGCAATGTGGGTCCAACATCCAGGAGAATGTCCAGGAGACAGAACTATCGGATAAGATACCTAAAATGCAAGTCCAAGGTCCATCCAGGAAACCAGGCTAGAAACAGAACTAGAGGCAGCTATTGGGGATTAAGTTTAGCTCAGTTGGTTAGTTTGGTGCTGCTAATGCCAAGGTCACAGGTTCAATCCCCATACGGGCTACACTGACGGTTGGACTAGATGATCTCCAGAGGTCCCGTCCAACCTTACCATTCTATGACTCTATGATACCTATGAAGTATCTCAAAACAAGACCAAAGGCCCAGGCCTGAGCTTAAATGGGGCTCCTGGGCCTATGGGCAGATGCGGGTGGAGGCCCTGGGAGAGGCTGGCCAGGGTCAGGGTCATTAAGGCCTATTAGTGCCCTCAAGGCACTGATGTAGTTGACAGCTCAATGTCAGGTTGCCAGCCAGTAGCAAATAGCATACCACTGGTGCTAATATTCAGTATCTTCATCAGCAGCTTGAACAATGACACAGGATGCATCCTCAGCAAATCTGTTCAGGGCAATTAAGTGGCAGTAGTGCCCTCAGGGCTCTGACATCATTTCATTCTGAGGTTGTGAACATCTGCTCGCACAGTGCTGAGTCTGGAGTGAATGCTTACTGCTCTTAGGAGTTGAGCTGCCTGCACAAAGGCTGGCTCTCTAATAAGAAAGTTGTTTGAGAAGACTTAGTCAGCTTCAGAGTTCTTTGAAAAAAAAGCTGCAAGAAATTTCAGTAGAGGCTCCCCACAAAGAGCTCTTCCAAGAAGCTTCAGCCAGGCTCCCCTCTCTTAACTCAAGAAAAGCTAGTGCTCTTGTGCTTGGCCCTTTTGGAGCTATACTGCAGCTGTATCAAAGCCACACCTGGCCTGGCTGTGTACCCTGTTGATCTAATGTTGACCCATGAGGGCCTTGGCTTCCCAGCTTGACCCTGGACCCTGGACAATTGTGCCCCTGCCCAATAGTCTCATTGTTATCATCTTGTGTGACAATGATTGGGCTGTTGGCTAACCATGGGTACCATCACCAGCCCTGCCTTGCCCCCATTGCTTGGGTTCTGTGAGGCTGCCCCTGCTTGTGAGGCCCCTGCCTGCCTTGTTGTCCTGCTTGGCTGCCAGCTTTTCCTCTCTTACAGAGCAGTATCAGACCCTGCTGCTCATTGGCGCACAGAGCTGCTCATGGGCAGCAATCCTGGTCCACTGTGCCCATTTCTCGTGAGCAGAGGACAGGTCAGCTTTTGGCTGTTGTACTGAGCCTCATAGTAAGTGCCACGGACACTGTGTCATGGGATCATTGGAGTTTTACACTGGAAACCCTAGAGCTCTCTTAGACTACAGCTAAAATTTAGGGCATGACAGTACTCTCTGTCATCTGGATTTGAGTAAGCCCTGGCCCTATATGAGATGAGACATATGTAAGCACGATTCCTCCTTCCCTTTCCCTTTCTCCTGCATTCATGATTCGCAGAGGTGGACAGGCAGCAGGGAGCAATGTGTTACACTCCACTAAGTTTCTCATTTGCATAAGAGCAGGACACCAGCAAATACTACAGCATACACCAGCTCCATAGGTGAGTAATGATCATTGAGACAACTAACTGTGAAAGCCCAAAGCAAGATGGCATTTTAAATAAAAGAAAATTAAATATAACTTCTACTCTCTATCTTGCAGAGTGTTTCTACATACTACAAAAAATATCACGCAACAATTCCAAAGCAGCCACACTTTATGAATGTGCAAGGGTCTGGAGGAAAGGCAGAATGAATAAAACCAGAATTTCAGAATGAATAAAAACAAAAATCTTCTACTATAAACAAGACTTTGATGAAATATGAAGGGTCACAAAGCATACCTGGTACAGTCCCAACAAAGGGTAATCCAGTTAATTTCTATTGGCATTGATTCCCTTAGGAAAGCAATGCATTTGTGACTTATAAGTGATTTTCTGCTTTGTTGTCAAAGACCAACCTTTGCAAAACTTTATCAATTTATTCTTGGGATTAAGCACAGTCTTTCAAATTAATTAGAGAGAACAACAAGCACTTGTGGAATCTGAATGCCCTGAAGGACTTGGAAGGAATATCAAATGGATTTGGACAGGCTATTAAAGTCAAGTCACTTGGGAGTGAACTGGAGATTTAAAAGCTTTCACYATGAATTTTGGAGCATATTAGTGCTACGAACAACATTGCTTTCATGTAAGAAGGCTCATTTTACCTTCCCTTATTCATCAAACTGTGACATCAAACTGTGCACCATTGCAAACAAACACAGCCATTCTCTCACACCAACATCACAAGCTGACATTCACTGAGATTTTAGAGTCTCAGACTTAAGCCAAATTCCTAGTTGTAGTTTTGTATTTATACAAAGTCTGCTCCAAATTTACTCACAATTTACACTGGCATGAGATCAGAAAGAGGCCCAACAAAAGACAGTACTTCTTATGCTGAGTGGTTTGGAGATGATGTGCCTTTACTGCACTGCCGTAAAAATACACCTCTGTGGCACCAAGAATCTGCAATGTTCTCTCCTCCCATAAGCAAAAAGCACAGATGAGCAGGCTGGGCAGCAAAGGAAGATGTTCAGTTTGCAATTGTTTCAAATTCTACCTCATGGCATGGAAGAGCAGGGGGAATTCACATCTACCTCTAATTGCCATCATGACCATCTTCTGCTCCATTGTGGAGGTAAATCAGGCAGGACCCTGAAATGAGCTTCTTCCATCCCCAATACACTCACTCTGTTTCAGACTGAGGCTCTGCTTTTAACGGAGTCCTATGGAAAGCACCTCTGATCCATAACTAACAACTTTATCCAAGAGAACTGGTAAAAGCCAATGAAAGTCCAAACAGGACCCCTCCTGTCTGGAGACTAAGCCTGCCATGTTTCATACAGATCTAATAAGAAGCTCTCTCAAGACTCATTGCTGAAGTCACATTTCATCAGAAGCAGCCGCAGAAGCTTGAACTACTGATATTAACCTAATGATAACTCACTAATAGAGGTTATAATCTTATTTATCCCCAGAGAAGACCAATTGTTGATCAATTGCTCTGAATCTGTGAATTGTCAGATCCTATTTCCCTTGGCATTTATGAACATAAGTGCACAAAAGCATTCAGAAAAAAAAAATCTTAAGCAGAATAAAGAATCAGGACTATAGTGATGCAGATTACCTGACACTTGGCATTGTGAAGTAAAATGAAGTATTGAGCTCCATTTTTCTCCCATCACTGTATTTGATAAAGGCCAAAGATGGTTTACTTTAAAGTAGGTCACAGACTTGCAAACAAGTGTGTAACTTGTCAGAAGACTGATTTGAAAACATCCTAGCTCAAACCCAAAATTTGTATCTTAATATTTTCAAGAAATACAGCCAATTGAGCACAACCAGTTTTCAGAGTACACCTCACCTTGATTTTGAAGGTCAGTGTGTCTTTAGAAACCCTGCACACAACTCCCCTGGGAAATTTTGACTGATTCCATACTTGCAAATTTTTTGAGACTAATGCGTATATACAGCTATCTGAGACAAACTCAGACACTTGAGTATAAGGGGCTAATGGGCATTTGGGTACTCATTTTCCAAGTACTCATGTAACGCACACTGTCCACTATGCTAACCTGCCTTATGCTGCTCCCCTAGCTTTATAGCAAATGAGCATCTACTATTGCCTTCAACTAAAAGAATGAGGAGCAATGCCTAAACGGGCTAGGAGCCTAACTAGGCCACATAATTCCAAAACTGCAGCCACGAAAAACAGCCTTTTCATCTCCCTCATGGAGAACATCTACAATCCCCAAGTCCCTCAGACTTTAATATTAAAGTACCACAAACATTTGAACGTTCCCTTCTGGGCTTGCACCTTTGTTTTGACACATGAAAATTTACTCAGTTCACATCTAAACCATAGCAGGATCTTCAGCCTAAACATTCTTCTTTAGCTTTCTCCTTTGACAGCTCTAGGAGGCATGGTCTGGAAAGGTCTAGCACAGACTCAACAGATTTAAGCTCTCATAAAACACACAGGCATCTGCTTTCATATATCCAGCAACTGTTTTGTGAAGAACGCCCAGTAATCTTGAAGCCCAAGAACACGGCTTGAAAGCTACATCTCCCTGTACCCACGTGCCATGATTTCTGGCACCAGGGAATCAGGATCTGTCTGTCTTTGCTCCAATGTTTTCTGATTTTTTACTTTCTTCGAACAGATGAGAGGACTGAGAACAGGTCATAGAAAAGTGTCCTAATTTCTGAGATACGGCAAAGAAAAGACAAGTACTATCCAGAATCTCATGACTGTGTTTTAGAGAAAGCAATGACACCTCCTTGCTTTCTCACTTAGTTCTTCAAGAAGGTTACCAACCTTCATTGGCAGCTTTCTAGCCAGAGCAGGAGATATATTCTGGTAAAGAAGGATTAAGGCAGTTCCATTCCAAAAAGGAGCATCTGTTTTCAACATTTGACTACAGGTTATGGCAAACTAGCCTGATTCATAGCACAGTAAGAAGTGCTCCCATCTAAGGTACCTGATTCTGCCTTGTACTGCATAAGGACTATGGACATGTTACTGAGGGGCTGGCTTCCACTGAGGGGAACTTTAAGTCAGATGTAGCCCCGCTCTGCAGACTCTTCAGCCTGATTTTTAGCTCTTCTCATCTTAATCATTGTTTAGCTCAGCCTTTACCAGGCACATGAAAATTCACACCAAAAAGGGGAAATATGCACCCAGATTTCCCTGGCTCTGCAGCTCAGCCCATCTGTTGGAGGGAATCCCTTCTTCAGTAATTGGAGCAGCAGAGAGACTTTTAGCTCCACAGACCTCAGTGGAGTTTCGGCTGATAGGAAGATAAGAAAGGCAGTGGATATTCTCCTATTCCACACTAAGATTTGGAAGGAAAGAGGCAAACTTTGCAGATTTCATTAGTTACACACATCACACAGCTTACTTTTCAGCAGGAACAGCTGTGATTTAGATACTCAGCATAAACAATTTGTTTACCTGGGACTCTTCCTCCCTCTGCAGCAGCCAAGTACTAGATTATTTTTATTTTAGACAATATTTTGGCACATATCATCTTATCTTTAAAGAACTGGAAGCAAATATCAGGAATAGAGACCCTTTTTAGAGGTGATTTTCACCTCACCTACAAAATTACATTGCTGTCTCAGCTAAAAGTAGACTGATGTTAATGTTAGCAGTTAATGTGTCAGCAAGCATCACAATACCACTGTGCATCGCCATGTAAGAGAATGCCAAAGAACACGCAAACAACAGTATTCATTGAGTGTCTGAAATAGAGATTTTAAGAGATGTATGAGAATAGGGAGAGATTTCAGCCCAAGCAATTAGTTCCAATGAAGAAGTAGTAGATTTCTGGCTAAAACATATACAAAAGCTCTAGAAACAAGCCCTTCCACAACTAGACTTTTCTGCATTTTGCTCAGAGGAAGATAAGACAGCAAAACAGCAGTAAGTTAGGAAGGACTTCTTTAGACTTTGCGTAAGATCAAATCAGCTGCCTGGCCATGTGAGTGCTCTGTTCATTCATTCTGTGCATTCAAATACAGAGTACAAGCAAGAAAGCATTCCCTTGACAGCTAATTACATTTCTTGGTAAATATTCAATAGAATAAATCYGTACACAGCATAGAATCATAGAATCGGTAAGGCTGGAAGGGACCTCTGGAGATACCTAGTCCAGCCTCCCCGCTCTGCACGGTCACCTAGAGCATGTTAGACAGGGTTTGAATATCTCCAGAGGAGGAAATTACACAACCTCTCTGGGCAACCTGTGCCAGTGCTCTGTCACTCTCACAGTAAAAAAGTTCACGCTCACATTCAGGCAGAACTTCCTATGGTTCAGTTTCTGCCCATTGCCTCTTRTCCTGTCACATGAGACAGCTGAAAAGAGTCTGTCCACATCCCCTTGACACCCTCCCTTCAGGTATTTATACACATTGACAAGATCCCCCCTCAGGCTTCTCTTCCCCAGGCTGAAGAGGCCCAGCTCTCACAGCTGTTCCTCATAGGGCAGGTGCTCCAGCCCTCTGATCATCTTTGTAGCCCTACGCTGGACTCTCTCCAGTACCTCCATGTCTCTCTTGTACTGGGGAGCCCAGAACTGGATGCACTATGGTCTGCCTAAAAGACCACAGTGGATCTTTTTAGGCTTGGTAGATGACACCAGAGCTAAGAAGATACAGCAGGAGCAGAAGACATTAGATTGTATATATGGCTTGACTATAGCAGAAAAATACATGCAGATTGATCTTTTTTTTTTTTTTTTTTTTAAGGTAAAGAGCTTACTGAGTATCAGAGTGGCAAAGTCACGCAGAAACGGATGTATTCTAACACAAACATCTGGATCAACTCACAGCAGCATGAAATATTCATATGAATCAACAGAGCTGCAGAAGGGAAATTACTTATCAGTCTATAGGAAGAGCAACCATTTTACATGGCTGAGACAGCTATGAAAGAAAACCACATTAGCACAGCGGTGAGATACTGCAGATCAAACACTCTAGGCAGAGACTGGAATTGCTGTCTAGGCAAACCATCAGGAAAACTTTTGGTTGCTTGGGGAAAATGCCTCTGTAGAATATACATGAATTATTCAGTCATGTGCTTATACTGTTAATGCTGTGAAAGTACAAACAAAAAAAACAAAACCATAATATTCTTGTTACTTACCACAAGTCTTTTTCAACACTGTAGCAATCTGAATTTTATAAAACAGTAATACAGATCAGGGCTCTATTGAAAACCAGAAGATACAGGTACTGCAAGCAGGCTGTAGTATCAAATTTGCCTATTGATCTATTGTACATTTTTGGCTGGTCAAGTCACCACATTTCTAACTGGTGAACAGTCTCTGTCTAGCTCATCTATTTACTGTAAATCTTCAGAGATTTCTTTATTTCTGTTATCTTCTCTTACTTCATTAAAAGTTTTGCTTGGAACCTAACACAACTCAGCCATGTAAATACCTCGTAAGAACTGTCCTTCCTGTGAAGGTCAGAATTCACAGAGTTTTTGATAGCAACATACATAATATATATGACAGAAGCAAAACCAGGCCAAATATTAGAAGCAACAAGCACTGCAATCTGCTGTGCACCTAACAAAGAGACTTTGTATAATTGCTACTGAGGTCAATAGAAAGATTCAACAGAAACTACTGACATCACTGCAATAATTACACTCTGTTTTCATTTATATTTCCCCATATTTAAATGCAGCAGGAACAGACATCTTTTAAGGTTTATAGGAGGCATTTACAAATGTAGAAGTTAGAGGTCCAACTTTGACTCAGAGAGAATGAGGTTACAGTGCTCACGTGCTTTTGAAAATTCCTTGGCCAAATACATGCAATTTGCAATTGTGCAATTATTTACATAATAAAATATATTTTCTCCAAGGAGAAATAACAAAAGAATCTCTCAAAATTACAGCAATTTCTTCCTAATGACCTATGTATTAAGTAACTGTTATTCTAGCTACGTGARAGAGATCTATTTTACATTGTATCTTCTTCAATATTTTTTACAGATTTTTATAGGATTTTATTTCTGTTGTTATGTGTGCAATGATTGCCTCTTCCAAAAATTCAATATTTCTGCTTGGTTTCCCACTGTGCCACTCTATTAAGTGCACAATAAGATGAGTGAATGTTAGCCCATTTCCCCCTGGAGCAAATAATAAATCATTAGATATCATCTTCAAATCACATAGTACATAATTAATGCAAGAGATTTTAATTTTGTGTGTCACTGGTTCAACACATAGTTCAAAATATCTAACAATGAAATCAGAGCATTCATCTGTACCAGAAAAACAAAACTCAGGCAAACAAACAAACAAGATTAAAGGATACAAGGCAAAGTACAAAGGCTTTCCATCCTCCCTGCCTGAACAGACTGATCTCATATGCTTGAGATCCATAGAAGATTCCCCATCCCAATAAAAATAAAACAGTCAAGTCCTGCTAGGGACCAAATACGAGATTCTTACAGAGCAGGGTGATGGACTGTACTCGATTTACCAGCACCTAAGTTTGGGATTGCTGACCAAGCCAAAGCAGTGTACATATCTGAATTGAAATTCAAGGGGAGCTGGATGCCCAGCTCCAAGACCTCGGCCTTACTGAAAAGCCCATCCCACAGACTCTACTCACCCTTCAGACCCATGTTCCCGCTACTGACAGCGGCAGACCGCTCTGAGAAAGCTTCTACAGCCACAATGCAGCCAAAAACCTGTAACTGTTTCCTGTCCCGTAACAGAAAGGCAGGGAGCAGAGCACAGCCCACAGCTAAGGAAAGGGACCTGTGTTAGGGAGATGGTGTCATCAACATTAACTCAGTATAATCAAAGACAGGCCAGAAATGCAATTCTCCCCAAGAGGTGGCTGGCAGAGGGACTTCCTGCACTGTCCACAGGTATAAGGAACCCTCTAGTCCTCTGTGGCATTTGTAACTCTCTAACTACACCTCATTATCTCCTGCAGCAGGTCTGGAGTGTTACCTCACATCCTCAGTCACTCCCCAAATGCTCCTGGTTACATAAGCAGAACGGGCCGTGGCATTTGCAATTATACAGGTGGCAGAGGTGGCAAGGACAGTTCATTCAAGTCCCGTTAAACTACTCAGATAACAACATTTATGTGACAAGCGAATTTCATCCCTTTCACACTTTCAGACCATACCAATGTCTGCACATTTGCAGCTCATGCTGGTGACACAGACTTCCTGTATTTTTATAAGGTTGCTATGTTTATCCGATTCACAAAACCAGGCTAGGAAAGCAAGAGAGTCCTGTGTATTGCTAATCACCACATTGGAGGTAGCTGCATTTTCAGCATGCACACAAAAACAATACAATTAGTTACGTGAAGATCCTTCAGGAAGAACACTATAATACTATAAGCATAGCTTAATGACGTAAAATTTCTGGTTTAACAACATTAGCAACAAATGTTACAGCTAGATGAGAACTGAAATTGTTCTCCTTCTTCAGTAAAAACTAAAATACCATGAGCTACCAGTACATACCCATTCAGAGCTCTCAAAAGTTACACGAAGTGTAACTTCAGTACTAGCACACTTTAGTATACTAAAGTGGGAAGTGGGATGTCTCAACAATTTTTTAGCTTGCAGCACCACTCAAAGCAAGTTCAAACAAGCATGAAAGGTGGTAAGATTGAAGCATCTTATCAAAACACAGATTCCTGAATTGTTTGTCTTAAAAGTCTACATAGAGGAGAACTGGCTGATCAGGAGACAGAAAATATCAGTCCGAATGCCTTGCCTACACCACTCATGAGCAAGAGTCACCACTTTGCAGCTTACCAGTGTCAGTTTTTCCACCATTGTAACATACCATGTTTGAAATGACACAACAAAGATATTCTCTGAAGGCAATGCTTAYCAGTGCTCAGCCCTGAACTGGGAGTGGACCACGTAGCCTCTGATAATACAAAGCACCTTGGAGAGGTGAGCTGCAGAACAGGCCTGAAAATTTTTAATCTTGATACCTGTCATGTAACAGTATTCTCCACAAAAAGCTCAGCCATCAAAACTGCTGAAATGTTGACAGCAATCTCAGAAGGAAAAAATAGAGAGGCTTAGTTCACAGGTGGAGAAACAGAACACAAGCAGAAAACAACATAAAGTTGCTGGACTGATACAGCTTCTTTGGTACCTGTGGATAAATGTCACCTCATTTAGAATTACTTTAAAATCCGAAATAATGGAACTTCACAGTGCAAACTCACTGCACACTCTAACCCTTTGCTTGGGAGCAAACACGAGTCTGTTGAGAACCCAGCTAATGATATTCCTCATTAGGTAGTTCACTGCTGCTTTTGTTTTGAAGCATTTTTGTTGAGCCTAATGTGCACAAAAATTGCCATCCAAACTCAGAAAACGATCAAGCAGAAGCAGAACTGCCCCACTTCAGTTGTCTTTGAGAATCTTCAAAAATGAAGAAAAAGGTACACAAGCTGACTGAAAGTACCACCGATTTTGTACACTCAACAAACATTGTCATTTTCTCAGTGCTCCTTTGGTACCTGGTAAAAATATGTTGCCTTGTGCAGAAGCGTCTATTTATTTGTATGTAATGTAGCAAAAATAATGCAATCAAGGGAAAGAAGACATATATCAAACATACACATCGGCGAGGGTGATCTTTAAACGTACAGTAAACCAGCAAAGGTTAAGTATCGTATTAATGTTCATTCTCACAGAGTCTGGCTACACAGGCAGAGGAAATACAAATGAGAGTGAAAACTAGTCTAGGGGAATATTGCCCAGAACTTTACAGGGAAGGGGCCATGTGCACATCACATGTAGTTTAGCAAGAATCATTGCCAAGATGCATTTGCACTCAATCTAGTGGGCGAGTGATGCCAAATAACCCTTCTGCCTGCTACCAGCAGACTGTAGGAAATGCTGAGAAGGCACTGTGGGCAGAAAGGAAAAAAAGTGCTACAAACTCCTTCTGCTTCAACTTGAACGCTGCTGAAATCTATATATGTAGCAGATATACTGCAAAATACAAGTCTAGGGATTTACTGATCTACATGGTGTTTAGAGAATGTATTAGTGAGTAAAAGAATATAAAGAATATATTTTCCCTTTTCCTTTATTATCTGCTGTCTATGTTTATTCCACCTCACTCTCTTTTTTCCTTTCTCTGCTCTGCTACCTCAGGCTTCTTTCTAGCACTGCTTTCTTTCTAGAGTACTCTTTTCTTTTTATTCTTTCTTGTGTTCCTTCTGGTTTTTATTTATCCTCTTGTTTTCCCCTGGTTTCTTTTCATTGCCCTTCTCTTTCTCCTGAATCTCCCCCCTTTCCTCTCCCTTTAGCCAAGTCAGCAGCTGGGAAGCTGCATCAGCATTAGCCCCTGCACCGGGCCACCCGTTAGGAACAGAATTGACTTGCTTCGCACCTCTCCAATCAATTCCCCAGAAAGCAGAAGCCAACTGGTAAGTGCTGGAAAGGTGCTACATAGACTCAGCTACCTGTTAGGTAAAGGAAAGCAGATCAGTCAGCTCTAACCTTCCAGCAAAATCTCTCGAAGATGAATTATGATTTGTGAGAGTAAAGGAGAACCTTCAGGACAGGATCAAGAAAACTCCATGTAGATCAGGCCATCAAGGAGAGAGCCAGGACAGTTATAAGACACAGCATGAAGCAGAATGCTTTTAATCTCTAAGAGAGAAGAAAAAATGAAGAAACCTGCAGCTAAAAACCTGCCAGTAAGTATGCTGATTTCCTCAAACAGAGGTTGGAACATAAAAGATGGGTTTGATAGATTATACTTATATAGAAAACTAAGCATGCAAAAGCATCAGGTACTGTCCCACAATCATTGACACAATCCATCTGGTAGGCACACCAGGTATGGTTTTGGCCCTGGCCAACTAGAAGCTACCCCAGCCTCTCAGGAGGGAGCATGGCCAAGGACTGCTCCCAGTAGGCAGCACAGATTAAGTCACTCTGTTCAGAAGGGGAAGAGAATTTAGATGGTAAGGAGATAAGCCATGCCATACAATTTGCCTTACAGCCACAGAACTAGCCAAGGATCATTTTATTTACTAGTATAAATATATCAGATAAGGTTTAAATTTCTTAATTCCTAAACCCACTTCCTTGTCACCTGCTCATCCGCCCTGCTTAAACATTACAAGGCTCCATATGTTTCACCATGAATCAACTGGCTTCGTCTGGAACAAAACCCAAGTGGATTCTAGTCTCTGGAGTGAATGGTCCAGCGACTGCTCCCAATGACCCTAAGACAAGACTGCACAAGGATGGCCTCCTTGCATCCTACCCAGCCCACTAACACTGTCCCAGAAGGCTTAGCTCCCTCAGCCCTCATGCCACCTCCCAGATAAAACAGATCCTCAGTTTCATGCTGTAGAAGCACCACTGTGAAGGCTGCAGCCCAGACTTCCTATTCCCACACACTCTGAAGAAAACAAGTAACAGCAAGGCCACAGAAGCATTCCACTGGGCCCAGGGAAGATTCAGAGCCACGTGCTTTGTGACATGCAGGCAGCCATAAAGGAAGCCAAAGGAAGCCTGCAGTCCTATTACCTCCCCTGACAGCAGCTCCTGTGCATTGCTCTGCAATTCTGGGCATGTTCATTTGGCTTCCCCACGCTCTTTTTCCTTTTAATCTCCGAAAGAAGCTGATGGCTTCAGGAGTTATTATTTTTCCCTGAGAAGAAATTAAGCATCAGAAAGCAACGGTCTCTAAAAACTCTTCTGATACATTGACTTTGGAGGAAGGAAGAAAAAGTTCTGAATTTTTTCAAAGTTCATAAACTTCATGTGTTTCTTTGCTGGGAATAAAGCCAAGCACCAGTGCTAAAAATCCAATTTTAAAGGGTACTCAACTGGTTGCAACTTTGAAAGCTGATTTAATGCAAGCAAAGTTAGGAGCTGTTAACTAATAAACTGTAACAGTATATACTACTCTGTCAAGGTAGACATTTCTGTCATTGTTCTTTAATGGTTTTATTATACATGAATCTTTGTGGACTATTAGAGGCTGATTGTCTCTTCCTGTTTACTTCTTACTGAGAATATTCATGAAGAATTCTTTCTCCTCCCAGGGCCTGCACAGAAACAAAAGGGATGGTGATGGGGGATCACTTGGGACAATTTCATTTGTAGAGGATTAGCAATGAACCCAGAGGCGGAATCTCATGGAAATCACAATCTGAGGTCAGACAAGAAAAAAGTAAAAGAGAAGAATCTGTCCCTGTAACAACCTCTGTAATCCTATAGGCCATTAACTCAACTCTTCAACCAGCCAAAATCCCCAGAGCTCATTAAACTGATGAGAGGGGAACTCTAGGAGAAGCTTTTCATCAGGTTATGGGGTTCTTGGAAAGCACATTATGGTCAGCTGGGTCAGTGCAGGTGTGCAGCAAGCACCCATGTCAATAGACTGCATTGGCTTTGGCAGCCACCTCTGGCCCATTACCTTCCTCAGTGGGGGATTCAGGTTTACTGGCAGCCCTCACACAAGCACAGTGCTGCTGCTACACAACAGGCAGAGCTGTATGCCAGCTGCCCCAAGCCAATGGCTAGATGTCCCGGTCTTAGGATGCGGCACTGTACTGATGTGTTAAGATCGGAAAAAGGGAAGTATTGCTTCCTAGGAAATTCCAGAATATCAAAGAAAAAAAATTATTCTGAATCAGAATGGAAGTCAGAGTTTACTGGGGAACAGAAACAGCTAGGCCAAAATGTGCTGTTAAGCAGCAACTTTGAAAGCAGCTTGTACCTAAAAAGCACAATGTATAGAACACTGAAATACAAAATCCAAAGGGATATAAAACAAAAAGGATTGAAGGTAAATGCTATGAAGTTTCTGACTCAGAAGAAGAAGACAGTGAGTTTAAATTGTTAAAAGTGAATGATACTGTAACACATGCAACATAACCTGCACAGCAGAGATCTAGTCTTGTGCTCTGGTCTCATGCACACAGCCAAGGAGTCAAGCCAGTAAAGGAATAATGGAGGAGCAAGTAATCAAGTTCATACACCCTACTGTGCCATCCAATCTATCTCCTTTAAAATATAAAAGGTAAAACTCAGCCTAGTGTTACAAAAAACAAACACTGAAAACTAACTTTCTGCTCATCTGAATAGGTATTGGATCAGGTTATAGATACAGAAATCAGGTTTACTCACAGGCCTTTATGTTTAGAATACAGAATTAAATTTATCACACAAAAAGTGCAGCTTACACAGTTAATTGACCATTTTTTGTTCTCCATTTTAAGTATGCTTCATTTCAAAAGCACTTTTGTATCTTTCTTCGGTGCAGTATGGCACGCTAACTAAAGTATACTTACCACATAATTGAATTAATTATATTCTGAATGATTCGAAGAACTGATCTACTCCAGTGTCCCAGAAATGAGGACAGGATTAGTAAATTACACTCTCTTACTAAAGTTAATCTSACTGCAGCAAATGACACTCCATTTGTAAACCAAGTGATAATCCTACAAAGCAAAACCCAGGAATGTGCTGAAGTTTTGATCTAGAACTAAAGACAACCGAAAGAGTTAGGCTTCAGCTCAGAATTAGTAGATTTTTTCACATTCTTTTTGCAAACTTTAGTTAGTAATTTGAAGCAGATCTGCTGTTAAGTTTTGGATGTCCATTAACTCAATTCATGTGATAACTACAGTATTTTTAAAAATACATAATTTTAAAACTAGATTTGTGCTACAAGAAAGACACCGCCTTCTCTGCTCTCCACCAGGGGACAGACTTCTCGGAAAAGAGCTGGTGTTCATACCTGAATGCTTGTCAGATTGAGAGGAAGAAACACAAAGGAACAGGATTCTTCTATCACATGGTATTATGCAAAAATTTCAGGACCAGTCAACGTAAGAACAGTCAGGTTGCTCTGTTTCAGATCAAAGGTCCATCCAGCCCAATACTCTGTATCTAGTAGCAATCAAAAACACAAGAAAGCACAGCACAAACATGTATGCTTTGTCTCCCAGCTTTCAAAATTCTGCAAGTCCAAAGTCAGAATAAAGTCTTCATATTTAACAAACTTAGATGGATGGTTCTTCTGCAAACTTGTCCATTTCTCTTGTAAACTCATGTAAACGCTCAAGCAACCACAACATCCTGCGGCAAGGTGTTCCACCTTGTAACATCACAGTGGTAAAGAACTGGGGTTTTTTATTATTATTTCAAACATGCAGTATGATACTTTTAACTGATAACACCACTTTTTAGACTGGAAAAAAATAGTGAACAGTTTAATCCCTATTTATTTTCTCCATACCACTAACGATTTTGTAGATTTCTAGCTGTGACCCACCTCCTTAAAAAGCTGGCTATGTGACTTTTCAAAAAAAGGCTTCTGAGGACCAACCAAAACGGTGCCTGTTCTGGATTACTCTTACAATGACAGCAAACTAGCCTTACTTTACTGTACATCCTTACTTTACATCCTTTTCTTCTTTATCTCCTCACAGTTATTGCCAATTCATCTTCCACTACTTTCGTATGGCTCAATAACACCTCAAGTGTCAGTAGAAAATGTGGTGGCTTGATTCAACCTCTTTCAGAAGAGCATTCTTATAGAGCAGTAGGATATAGAGATACATGGAAGGTAGATACATGGAAGGTATACTCATTTCAAGAAACCCTTTGGCTTTCAAAATTTCCCACAAACTATCCCACTGTGGTCTCTTGCTACAGCAAAGTGGATTACTATTGTTGAAATAAGGCAAAATCACAATATACACAGAATAGCATGTGAGGACAGTCAGCATTGTACTATATATACTCATTCACCTCCACAGTGGCATATTTATCATTTTTTCATTTCTCCAGTCATTTCTCCAGGGTGGAGAAATAAAGCAAACAGCAATGAGAATAGAAACTCTTCTAGCAGGAGTTTTCAGAATTCCATCTTTGTCAGGAACTCTCTGTTTCTAGCTTGTGCTTTGTCTTAGAGACAGAAAAAAATATTCCCTCTTTTCTGCCAAAACCTAGTTTTCAAAGGAGTTCTGTAGGCTAGCACAGCCACCACTGTCACAAGGGCAGCGAACAAGCATGAAAAAGAGGAAGTGTTTGCATTTAGGTGTTTGCAGATATTGCTAGAGGTAGAATCTGAGACTATTCTCTTTTTCTCTGGCTCTCTTTTTATGATATTAGATTTGTTTTCACTGACAAAATTCTGATCCCTTTTAAATATTTTTTAAACAGATTTCCTTCGTCTGCTCATTCATTGGTCCTTAATTCTTTAATCTCGCACAAGCTATCCCATCCAGACTCTAAACTCCACATACTATGTCAGGATCCTTCACGCCCCTATTCAGTTCCTATCACATGAACAGACATGGCCCATGGGCTTCGAAGTCTTGCTGTGAGTTCCCCAGACAATTATTTCTCTTCTGCTCTATGTTTTTATAGAGCTTAACAAAAGAGTGGTGATCTCCTTAAGGGGGTCTCTAAAAATCCTAATAACACCATCATCATTGTATTAGGGAAATAAATAAAACCTTCAGCATTCAAACAATAACAGAGTTCATTCTCTCCAGCAAAAAAGCCGAGGTACAAACCCCTCATCTATGTATGTCATTCACAATTTCTCCAACTTCATCATCCAATCTTATTTCAAATGAGGGCCTGTTTGTGCATGTAGGGATCGACATTCAACTCAGACATCAACATTTACATTGATAACATCAACAGAAACATTGAATTTGGAAGTTTATCATTATTAGCTAAGAAACAGAGGTCTCCTCTCCAAGACATTGATTTTTTTTCTAAATGTCCAAATTGGTAATGTGTACACTAAAATAAACCCCAACACACAAAGAGATGCTTCTATTGATCGTCTAACTGGACTACGAACCAATTTAAAACCTCTCCAGAATAAAGACTCAAAGCATATGGCAACACCGCAGAGTCAAAACTATCAGAAGGCTGTGAAAAGGACAAAAGGTGAGCATTTTGTCTAATACTGACTTTCATCTTGACAGTGAATGCATTGAAAAGCACAGGAGAAGTGAAGACAACAGGCAAAGCCTGGCATTTTAGATCAGGAGTGATAAGCTAATCAGCTTCCCTCTTTCTGTGAGAGACTGCAAAAGCAAGTCCCACTTACCATTCACTGTAGGTAAACGGGAATGCACTTCCATCTCTGTGCAGTAGAAGTGCTGTGAAGAACACACACGAATCACAGCCATTAGAGAGTATTAGATGTCTCTTCCTCATTGCCATTCACTTATCTGGTGCCCAAATGGCATCTTCAGACCTACCAAAGACATGCAACATATTAGTCTTTGGGTTCCACCAGTTTCACCTCCAGAAAGAGGGAAGAGTATTGTAGAGTTGAGTAACAAACTGGACAAATTTATTTTGTCCTTGAAAATGTCTTTACACAGCTAGATTTATCAAAACAGATTAAGGGAAGATCCAGCTTCAAATGACGACAAAAAGGATACAAATCTTACTTTACCTTTCAGTGGTACATAAAAGGTGGCCAGTGAGTAGACAGAGATGTAATCAAACCTTTTAAAATTGATCTTGATATCTGAAAAAGAGACTGGAGTTTAAGGAGGATTTTTGGTGATTTGTGTGGATGATTCTCCTTTTCTTTGGAACAAAAATATAAAACCACAAATTGGATTTGCATAAATTTAATCTACTGTTTCAGAGCACCATCACTGAGTTCCACCTAAAATCACTTTTCAAGGTGTGAGCTGACCTACCTATACAGATATTTATACCACACCATCACCTGTTTCTTTGAACCTATGATTGAGAAAGATAACTGATGATTGTCAGCCTTCTGGGAGAAAAAGCCAGCTCATGCTGTTGTGTAAATCACCATGCAATTAGCAGAGTATAGGAAAGACAAGGTCCCCCTACTGAGAGATAGGGACGATTTGTGTAATTCTGGTTTTAATAAAACATTGATTCCAACGGATGCCAGTAAGATTAACCCTGTGACTGCATGTCTGTTCAGGCAAACTGTTGACATTTGAGTACACTAATCATGTAATCCAATAGATGGAAAACTACGCAGTTAAAAACTCATCCCCTTCTAATCTCGTTTCTTGGCTGAAGTTAACTGAGGTAGAAACCACATCCTAGTGGACTTGAAAGTCTCAGATTATTAAACTGCCTAAGAAACAATCCTCATGGACTAAAGAGAATCATAATGCCTGATGCAAAAGCTAAAAAAAATGTATTTTTAGAAGTGTAAAACTGTGTACATAAAATAACAAAGACTATTTTAATAAGAATTGAACTAACTTCTATTCATAGTTTCTTCATGCATAAACTCAGCCTTTCCTAGCCATTCCTTCACATTTATACTCTTAGCGAACCCCTCCTCTCTCCATATTTCACATGAATCATGCAGTACCAATTTCATATAAATTAATTTAGAAAGAATACAATTCATATATTCTCAGGTTTGTGTGTGCCATGGGTTTCCTCTTCTGTGTCCCCATACCGCTGTATCAACCTTGAGAGATGGAGAGTCATATTGAGAAGTTAGCAGCTCTCCATCTTGGGAGACTGCAGCACTCCCCCTGTGATTCTGTGATAATGTGGAATATCATTGCACTGCAACACAGTGCATTCTTTCAGATTTGCAACAGCAAGGAACAGATTAGCCTTAAAATTCTGCTAACGCACTCTTTGCAAAGGTACCCATACGAGTGCAAATCACAGCACTCTGCCTTGGCTGAAATATCCAGTTTATGAACAATAAGTAATAAAAACACATTTAAGATACGGAAGAGGCTAAAGGCTAGGGAAATTGACAGGATGAAGACAACAGAAGAAAGATAAAATACCACTTCACTCCACTCCATTTCCACAACAGTGTCTACCTTTAGTTTAAAAACAAGACCTTGCTCCACTACATTTCCACAATAATATTCTATCTTCAGTTTAAAAACAAGTTCCACAGACCTTAACAGTAATACACGTGATCTGCTGCTAATCATTTATTGCTCAACAATAACAGTTGTATATGGCTTGTTAAAAATTCAATGGCAACTAATAATAGCATTCTGTTCCGTAGGGTTTTCACTGGTTGTTTAAGCATTGTGTGCAAAAGTTTGTTCTTTTTTCTCTCTTCTCCATGAAATGTGAGCGTATTTTCATTTTATTCAGCAAAGTGATTTTAACAGTCACAAAATGGCTGGAATGCTCTTAGTATGAAGCCTTTTGAAAGTGGTTTCAGCAATAGCTGCAATGCAGTGCAGATGAAATAGCATGTGAATGAGGATTTATGAGGCTGTAACGGTATATAGAGACCTTGATGCAATCATCAAGAACCACATAAGTAAATCTTAAGCAAGAAGTATGATTATGTAATCCTCAGAAGGAGATCATATCCCCCATGTGACTATTTGTACACTTGTTAAATTCTTTTCCTTTCTTCTATCAAAGTGATACCAAGTTTTGCTTTGAAAAGTTTTGTGCAAAAGAAACCATTTTCAACCAGGTGTGATTTGGATACAATTAGAATTCACATAAAAAATAATGACTATACCACATAGTTTATTACTTCCCACTTACCAAATTACTTACTTCCCACTTAAGAATGCTGTTTTGTCAGAAATGAAATGTTTCCAGGATTTTAATTAAAACACATCAGATCTAGGATGGAATTTGGAGCAGGACACAGTAAGTCCACAGCTGGGCAATTCAGTCACAATGGTTATTAAGTAGGTTCTGCTCACTCTAGTATTTGATTTGGAGCCAAGACAAAACTTCCAGGTCTCTAACACCCTGCATAACATGCAATGGGATTATTCACTGTTGTTATTGTTAGGAATACTCTATATCCTAGAATGATCAGCTTCTCTTCATTTATAGATACATACATACTCCCTCCCCCAAAAATGGCTTGGATTCATTCCATGGCCGAAATATATATATATACATTTACAAAATGGAATTACTGTGTTTTTCTGGGCTGTGCTGGATACATTTTTTAAACTTGCTTTCTGAATAGTCAATGTCAACGGCAATTTGTAAGGAATAAAAGCCAATACTCTGCTGTCATAAATCAAAATTGCTGCAGTGGTTTCACTGGAGGTCTACTGATTCAAAGCAGTTGATCTGCTGACAAATCTATCTCAGTCAGAGAATGAACAAGACAATATAGGATCTCAACACAAGCAAGAAGCAATAAAGTAATATCGTGACAAAGCCTAATAAAAACATGTACCTTGGGAAATTGCTGGGCAAACACTGTAAGACTCTTCCATTTATTAAGTAGAACAGAGCCACTTTTATCTAGGACTGGTAAGTCACGTAATATTTATTCCTTCCTTTAATAAACATTGATTATATGCTTGATGGTGCATCATCTGTTCAATATCAGTTAATACACAAATGCAGATTTCCCCTTTATATACACTTCAGTATTTTTGGACCCCTACTACCACAGAAAACTGAATGTGTGCTAATGGATGCAGCTGGTTAAACTCTTCCAGCAGTTAAAACTAATGTGTTTTATTACAAGTTGGCAGTACTTAAAATGAAACATGTACTAAATCAAGGGAAGGAAAAAATCTCCAGTGAGAAGCTAATACCTTGGTCCAACTACACAGGAGAGTCCAGAAAGCTGGTTTAAAGAGCCAGCTGTATATTTTTGTTGGCTTCTAAGCTGATAACTTCCAGATCTCTTAACTACAGGAACCTCTCCTGACACATACGGGGTGCAGTCACAGAGAGCTGAATTACATGGATCCCTACTAGCAAGCATTGACCTGTGCAGGATCAGATCCTGTCTGGTCATTTTAAATTACACTACTTTTTTTTCTGCATTTTCCTGTCTGGGAGATAAGCAGGGAAGGGTAAGATGAACTGTTACTCAACTCCTCGCTGTGCTGTCTAGGTTTTTACAAAAAATAATCAGATTCATTTTTTCTGGGGACTGAAATTTCACTATAAATGCCCAACTCGTCTTGTCTTCCTTCTTTAACAGAAGCACTACATTTTGTTTAACTTGGTTTTCTGGTATGTCATTTGCTCTTCATGAACTTCCAAGATAACTGCAATAGCTTTGGTCAGTTGTTCGACAGAGACTGAAGTTCCCACCAATTTGAAAATATCAGACATAGCTAAGTACTCTTTGGCCTGGTGTACCCCTTTCAAGGTTGAGATTTGTCATTAATATTAACTGTGAAAGTCATTATATTGGCATTGAGCCTTTAGTGAAGGCTGATGCCAAAGAAACATCTTTTGACGTATTTATCCTCAGAGTAAAAAACTTTCCCTTTTAGTCAGTAATTGACCAACTTTTCTTGTTCTTTCTCTTATTACTAATATATTTGCCAAATAATTTCCAGTTACTTGTGATGTCCCCCACTAAGGGCATCTAATTTTGTTCACTGATCCTTCTGATTTTGTCTCTACCTACCTGTGTTAAACTTTCAGATTTGTCCTAGTTACCAATCTGCGTTTCATCTTCTGTATTCTTCTTTCTTGTGTTCAAGGTCAGTGAAGAACTCACGATACAGCCAAATTGGTTTCATACTACACTTGTATTTCCACTGCAGCTGGACACTGTGCCCTTAATATTATTTCTCCGAGGAGCCATCAGCTATCTTCACCTCCTTTTTCCTTTAGATCTAGCTCTAACAAAACATCCTATGAAGTCTCAGAGTTTATTGAAATCTACCCTATTAAAGACCATTGTTACAATTTTCCTGTTTCCCCATTGTCCCCTCCTACCAGACCAAAAAGACTATCATTTCATAATCAAATCCTTATCTTTGAAATATTGAGCTAATTTCCAGTTATGCAATAAGTAACTGCTGAAGAACTATTTTTACTCATCTTGGTTTCTGAAACATACCTAATACTAATGAACTCCCTCTTGTTCACTTTTGGAGTATGCCTACACTGAGAAACTCCTTAAATTTTCCTGCATAGTTGCTTGCCAGCTAGCATTCATGGATGGCCACTGAGAGCTCTTTGAAATGTTTATTATCTATTGCCCCAAAATTCAACTTACATTCTCATCTATATATAGGCAGCAATTCCCTGTATCTATGCTGTACAAGAGGAAAGTACATTTCCAAAGAGAAAGAGAAGACCAATTAAACTTGCTTCTTCCCACTTCCTTTATTACAGACTTCACAATAAAGGGATGAAGATGCACTATCTGCTCCTCATTTTTTCATTCACACGTAGGCACAATAAACTCTTAAAAAAAACATGTTTTCTTAAACATCCATGGACTTCTGTCACCAGTACAAGAGGGATGGAGCTAAAGCAAACAATTAAGCTCTGTTAGATACTTCAGAGGATTCTCAGACATGGGATAAATTCACAGCTCTAAGTATATGAAATATTCATGTAGATACAATTACTAGAGATTCCATTATTTATCACGTCCGGTCATTTATATCCTGTTACAGACAAAAAGCATTGATATTTTTACTATCTAGTCCAGGCCCTATCACAAACTAACAAAGCAAAATGCTTGTGTGTATGGGAGAGCAAGAAACCTCATGTAAGTCATGCCTCCTACTTGCCCTGCCATCATATGTTGACTCAAGCCTAATACAGGGGGCTTGATCCAGTAACAACAGACCTGAGCACGTAAAAATTATGTTTCATAATAATGTTTGACCAAACGATTGCTGGTTGCTGGAGTAGAACCTAAAACCCTCAGTGAGACAACTATCCTCCACACAGAAGATAATGCGTGTGATCTGCAGTGGCCAGAAAGCACAGGAGGAAACAACCTGAAGTCAGCATTGTATTGTTTTGAGTAGATAAACAACGAAATACAAAGGACAAGGATGCATTTTAAATTTTCTTTCTCTCGGAGGCTACAGAAAGATGTCTCCTGCAGCTTGGGATCCAGAGCCCTTACCTGACTCCCAAAAGCTGATACTTACAGACTTTCTCTCAAAGCAACAAAGCATTGTTCACTTTGCTGAAGTGCAGCTAGAAAGGAAAATTCCAGTGGCAGAGGTTGTACTCATTTCTATGTCGACAGCTAGAATTAGGATCTGGCAGTAACACTCTTTCTCATTAAACTTATACCAGCAAATAATTTTTCAGATTCCCTGAGCTAAGGAGGGAGAGCATAGTCAAGTGCTATGTTTCTTAACCATTACAGGGGGAAAAGTAAAGTACTATTCACTAGACAGAGAAATAACTTTGCAGGACTAAAAGGAGACAACTATTGCTTTTCTGGGGAGGAAAAAAAAAATGATGGGCTCTAGCTGGCTGCATCAGCTCTCGGCAAAACTAACCTTATCTTGGAAGATCTGTTGCCCACTTCTCTCCTACTGTGTACATTTCACAGTGTTAGCAGGTGATGTCAAATTACCTGTCATTCTTCTCCAATCAGGCTGCTTCTAATAAAGCTGGTTGGCAGGTCATGCAAAACTCAGAAGGGTGAAGGACACTTCATGCTTGACTTTAGAAGAAGTTTTGGGGTAACAGTCAGAACAGTGAGACAAAAGCAAGGGAAAAGAGGAAGTTCTACAGCAGAGAGCTGTGGGAATATTCACTAAAGCCATTTCGAGCACAGGTAATTTACTGACCTAGAGGTTTTCTGCTGTGGTATATGACTCCCATATTCAGAGGTGCTCAAATCTTTGTGAGGATATCTGCAACATCTACAGGCTTTTAATGATCTTAAAATGAATGTATAGGAGTGGATATGCTTTGCAGTGTAAGACCTTACAGATAACTAATTGGATTGGACATATGCTTAAGTTTGCTCCGAAAATGGCATAATGAAATAGCCTATTGATTTCCTATGCTGTTGAGCAGTATATTAGACTAAATGCATAATGGATGACACTATTTACACTGTATCTATCTTCCCAAGGAAGTATTACTGTTTGGAGAATGCTTTCCAGTCCCCCATGTCTACAGGTCTGTCTTCYGAATATTGAATGCTTGTTTTTCTCAGACAATTTCGTACTTGGAAGGGAACACCTTAAACCCCATTTTAACCACAAACATTCTCGGGGTATGGAAGAACAGATAAGGTTAAAAGTCCAGTAAAGTCCAGCAAAGTCCAGCAAAGTTTCACAGTACCAAACACTAATGAACTGCAATATTCTCTCTAACGTTAGTATAAGTGGCATTATTACTGTCTTATACTTCTTCTGCTCAGATATTGTGGTTTTCTATAGAATATTCCTTGCTAAGGCATAAAGAAGAGCCAACTTCACTTTTTCATTATTCTCAGCACTGAAACTATTATTTCATTGTGTAAATAACTTCAGAGGCAATGTGGTCATGCTGCAAAAATCTTATTCCCATTTGGAATATCTGTTATTCATATTCAAGGTTTGTGCACAGCTTCTCATAAAAGATACTAACACTACTGGCATTTAAAATACCTCTAAATTAAAGAACGCCTCCAGAGACAGAGTTTTAGATGAAGTCTATTTCTATTTTTAACATTATGATAATCTGGATCGGGGAAAGTGTTCAAGTACTCAAAGATTCAGAAGCCTCAGGCCCATCTTCACTTAGTCATCGGCATCAGAGCTCCAACATGTCTATGTCACTGTAGTGAAAGGCTTGTAGACCCCTAATTCATTACGATATTCTTAAAAATAACCTATTCCAGTCACATAGTTGGAGGCCTCAAAAGAGCAAAATACTAACAGCAATAAAGTTGGGTTGAGGAATTGCTGGTTCTTTGATTTTGTTTTGAATACAATATTTAATATTAGAACTTGCAAACAGTCTGTAAAATTGAAACCCATTTGTAAAGCTCTCATCTCTATATACTTTTTCAGTGCATTTTCACGTGAAATACTTCATACTCTCCRTAAAAATGAAAATTGATTTTGACATAGGAAAAACATACATAGAAATTTTCTGCTTGAGGTGAAAAAAGAGGAGGATGAGGAGAGAACCAGTCCCAAAGGCTGCTTACTCTAACAGACTGAACTGCAAACATCGTGCCAAGGAGACCTCAGCTACTGCCTGCCTCCACACCCATACAYACATGCACACAATTGCTTAGCCTTAAGGGAAATTTCTATTTGTCACTATTCCAAAGGAGTAGGATTAGGCCCTTAATTAATGTAAGGTTGAAAGGCTCTTAAAGAATTTTATATGCAAATTATGTTAGATATACCAACAGAAGTAAGCATAAAACTATACATACTTTGGCTGCCTCCCAGAGTAGTTCGGAAAGATCCTTCTATAAGGATTGCTATCTGTAAGATTGTTGTCTAATATTTACAGCTATTGTTATCCTGACAAGCCAGGTAGCACAAGAGGCATCAAACATCCTGTTTTGCCATTAACACCACAGAGGAACGCACACAGAGGTTTGCCAGCCTACCCTTCCCCTCTTGGTAGAAAGCTGATCCTTTGCGTCTATCTGCTTCTGTTTTCAGGTGCAAATCTTTCAGAGTGGGTCTCTGCACCTGGGCATTGTTTATTTTATCAAGGAGGCTCTTGGACAGTACACACAAGGACTAGCATCTTGTCCCACTACTGTTAAATGATACATCACAAGGATTAAAAAAACTACTGAGTTGCTGAAAAATGTAAGTCTGTAAAACAGACACTCGAATGTTTGAAAACCAAAGTAGTTCAGCCAAAACTGAACATATTTCAATTTAGAACTGCTTGTATTTAAGGTGCATATGATGAGGAAATACTGCTTTCATTAAACCTGTAGTTCATTTCTCCCATACTTATGCACTTTCTGCAAGCTTCAGACTCCTCACCCAGGATGAAACACAGCTGCAATTCATATGATTCTCTCCAAGAAGAATCTCTCCTGCTTCTCTCCAAGGAGACAGGTCATCAAGGGAGTTGTAGTTCAACAAATAGCATACTCAATGGAGGAAAACAGAAGTACAAAACACTCAAACTATAGTTTTGCTGAAATATTGTAATATATTTCATCCATATTTCAGGGCTTGAGGTGAAACACTGTTCACTATGAATGAGGGTATCAGAATCAGGCCTATCATAATCAAGGAAAGCAACATAAAATTAATGAAAAACAAGGTAGAACATAAATAACTTATACAAAAAACTCTCCATCTTGTATTTCTAGTACGATAACGTGATAATGAAATACGATGATTTGAATTTGTTAGTACTATGTGAGCCTTTGCTTTCTGTTTGTTAGTTATGAAAATGTAAACAGATGAATTTTCACTAGATAAATGAATATTCAGGAGTTACTCTATTTTCTTTTCGAAATGAAAAAAAAAATAACCCTACAAAGATCTATGTTTCTATTTAACTGTGCACTTAGAATAATTATCTTTAACAGCATTACTTAAAAATGAAAGGACCAGCTTTGAATAAATTCAAGATAGTGATTTAAACTCATGAGTGAAGAACTTTAAAGATAAAACCAACAAACTACCCTAAATTCATCTCTTTATTATGTTAAAACATACCAGAAGTATTACATTATGATTAATCTGAAGGATTTGAGAGTATTTTGTTCATGAGCTGAACTTTTCTATGAGGAGAACATCAAAGAATGCCAATCCTTGTATTGCAAATAGTGGTGTGTTAAACAAGAGTGTCATTAGATCCAATGCTACATGAGCAGAGATGGACATTTTCAGAGGAGATTATTCTGATTAAGTAAGCAACAACTACTTAGCAGAGCCTACGTACATCCAAACAGTGGATGCTCTATTGTATTGCCAGAACAATGCATAGTTGCTATTTATTTATGGCAACAGGGATAAAAACTGTTGGAATGAGCTGTCTCTGGCTTGATTGTACTCTTTTGAAATGAAATAGCAAGTTTACCAATGACTTCACTGATGTAACATGATGGCTTGTTTATTTGCATTCTACTCAGGACCTGTTGCCAGTTATGAAAAAGTGCATATAGCCTTTATAAGGTTGACACTTTTATCTGTTTTGTTGTCCTCCCACTGGCATTCTCTCCTGAAGAACATGCTGGTTTGCCTGTGTCCCCACACAGGTCACACTGGGATCCCCAGCCTGTTTATTAACACCTATGTGTGGGGTTATGACACAAGTGGTTCTACTGAATCTCAAAAAATAAGAAACGTGCATACATCACCCAGCAGGCAACCACCACTATGCCAGTCAAGTGGGGAAAGGACAGGACAAACAGGACTCTTCCTTCCTATATGACTTATTTCACACTAAGATGAAGCAAAGACAGGCAGGAATAACAAAAAAAAAAAAAAAAAAAAAGGCATTGCGAATTTCCATAACTCTGCCTTAAATAAGCATACATGGACAGAGAAACAGGAAATGGAATCACTGTAATTCCACTCCATTTTCCACAGTTATATATCTGACAACACTTTTTCATAACTGGCAACAGGTCCTGAGTAGAATGCAAATAAACAAGCCATCATGTTACATCAGTGAAGTCATTGGTAAACTTGCTATTTCATTTCAAAAGAGTACAATCAAGCCAGAGACAGCTCATTCCAACAGTTTTTATCCCTGTTGCCATAAATAAATAGAAACTAAGTACGTAAGTTAGTATGGCCAGGATCTTGAGAGAGCTCTTAACTAGAGGAGATTTTTGATGGAGCTCATTTATTTACTCTAAGAGCATGTTAAATAAAACACAACATTAGAATAGTGTTAAATAAAATATATATTAGTATTATCAAACAGTGAGCCTATAGCATTGCTGCCATATAGGACAATGTCATTAATGAGTCTTGCTAAATTTAAGAAGTCAGCCTGATAGCATATTTATTTAAATGCCTCATAAAGTTGTGTCTTTCCTGCCACATACCACCGTGCAGAACTGCTGATTTTAAGTAATTCCAGACTCTACTCAGAATACAGTATTTTTTTAATTTAGAAAACCCTAATTTAGAGACAGATAGCTAGAAACAATAAAAAGTGAGCAGCCTATTGCAAGATTTGCTTGCTTCCAAAAATTGATTCCTCCTGTATTTAGCTATACTATCTGGGTGATAATTCATTTCTGTCATGTCTGTTCTTAGTGCCCAGTTCTTTCAAAAGGGAGTTATACCTAATTAATCAGTAAACTGTCTTAATTTAGAAGTCTTCTGTTTTTTCAAGAAGAGTTTCATCCACGAGAAGGCAACTAAGACGTATTCAAAGTAGATGCCTGAGTTAACTGTCCYCTTTTTATCAGCCTTTGAATTGTTTGAGCTGGCTGAATCAATTTGATCTGCTCTTAGAAATCACTAGAACCTGGGCCCAAACTGTAGGCTGTAAGGTTACAGTGGTCAGCTATTTCTGAGCATGGAAATACTGGGCCACAAAAGATTAAGTGTTAGATTACGGAGCCTCCCAGTTAATGCTTCTTTCCATCCTGATTTCTGGCATAACACAGGTAACTACCTTGGTACATCCAAGCTATATTGCTGAGTAATTAGGAAAGCAGCAGCCTTACCAAAAGTGAGGAATATTGACACCACTAGCAGGCGATCCCTAGGACCTCCGAGAACCTCCCTTACATCAAAATCTATATTGCAGTCAGGGTTGTTTAAACAGACCGTCATTATTTTTTCATCTCATTCTAGCCAAGCAAAACAGCTCCACAGCATCTATGCCTTCCATGGACCCTTCCGGCACCCCTATTCAAATCAGAATTGTCAGAATAACAATTCATATTTCATACCCAGGTTAATTCAATTTCCTTCCATACTACAAAGTGCAATTTAACAGCAGAAGTGAAACAACAGGACTCCAGCTCTCCCATCCACTTACGTCTCAAACAGAAGGCCTCTATCTCCTCTAAGGGATACTGGGAAAAAAAATTATAATCTGCCTAATCTATCTAGTGCCAAGTTAGTTTCTTACTCTTAAATTCGGATCGGCATAGATGAAAATGTGCAAATGTATGGAAGATGAGAAGCTAATATATTGTGTCTGTCATGTACAGAGCTCCCTTCTTGGGATTTTAAATTGTATGATCAATGTTGGTTGCTCAGACATAGCCTTTTTACAGGAGAGGGCTGTGGGGTGAACATCTCCAGCAGTATTCTCTTATTGCCACACAGAGGAAAGATGCTTTTCCTCCGCATTCAGGTGGCAAGGTAGGGAATACATCTGAAAAGTACAAAGTATTTCCAAAAGTACAGTGTGTTTTCCTTCTGTACTAGATTATTTTTATAATAAATGAATTAATATTCACATTGAAGTGTTTTCTCCCACATAAAAAATATTAATTATGCCATAAAATACAATTATTTAAAAGGATGCCATCCACATAAAAGATTCCAGTATTTGTGAACACACAATACTACTCTCACAGACAAAAGTGCTATCCCAGCTGTATTCTCAAAGAGTATCTGATGAAGCAGGTACTTCAGGTCTGAATGGCAGACAACATAAGCTCTGCTTTGAACTCCCCTGAAGAAGGTCAAGGACTCTCCTGAGAATCATTACACATATCTAAGGTGTAAGAGAGAGTGAAGAGAGGGTTAGAGAGGGAAGCTTAACAAGATTTTGAGTTTCAGACATAAGAATGTGATAAAGCCTGGGAAACCACAACTCTAGGATCTCCAAACAGCAAAGAGCAAGTTCAAAGAACAAGTGTTTGTTATTACTGTCACAACACTAATAAGCAGTTTGGGACATATTTAAGGGGTGCCATCCTATCCTGCTAACAAATCACATGTGCACATGTTCATATAACCCCTGAAACATAAGCATATGTTTCAATATTTCACAGGATTAGATAGTAAAAGCATACAGCTAGGAATGAATTCAAATGCTTTAGGCACAACTAGCATAGGAAGTCACTTTCTCCTTCCTTTTATAGCGTTACGTAACAGTTACTCTTTTTACATTTTGTGCTTTGTCCCATTTTTTAATTGAAATGTACATGTTAAAGTAGCAAACATTATAAAACAGATTTAAAATAACACACAACAAAGGAAAGAGAAGACAAATATTACATGCAAACCATCCCACAAAGCAGGCATTAACCAGACTTCCCATTCTTCATGAGTGTCTAACTACTGCACTTTCATTTTGTGCTTGTCAAAGTTAGTCTTCATCTTCCCACTTTTTCAAATACCACCATACTTCTCTAAGTATTGCTGAAATCACAGAGAATTTGTTAGAAACAAACATTTTATATACCTTTGCCATTTCTTCTAGTACTTCAATGCCTTTTCCAGTTTTCTACTTGCACAAAAGCAATTTCCACATAAGATCACTTCGTTTTTTCAAAGAGAAAAAAATATCAAAAAAGAAAGTGATTTGGTATTAGGTACTGTCCTAGAAAATGCTTGACTCTGGATTTTTCTCTGGCTCACTTCATCACATATTCTTGAAACCACAAGGAACCCAATTTGGAATATCATGCAAAGAAGTTTAACGGTTTAACAGTTAGCCTATAGGAAGTCTACATACTAAAGTGTCTGAATTTCATAGAATAGAGGTTAAAATCTAATTTTCTTAACAATTCAGCCCTAGTCCCAGGAAATGGGATCATCCTCTTGTTTTCCTTCTTCACACAGCTGTAGGATAATGTGTAATTCTAAGATGAGTGAATTCACATCAGCATACGTTCTTTGTATCAGAAGTGCCCTTTTGAAGCAGATTTCCTGATCATTTCCACATATTGCTCTTTGGTTTGCACTTGACAGTCTTGGAGTATCCAACCTGGATTCCCTTTGAATGAAACTGAAGTGGAAGATGGAAGCCAGGAATCCATCCAGCGCATTTCAATCACTGATGAGCTTTCAGTCCCTGGAACAGAGTAGGGCTAGTCCCAAGCAAAACCTCTGCCAGTTAGATCTTCAGTCCTCAGCACCAGCTCTGTTTCTACCAGACCCCAGGGTTGATTTGTTAGGTTGAGGCACTGCTCTGCAAAAGGAATTCAGTGCTCCCACGGCTGAGGTCCCAGACTTCTTGCAATTGCATGCAACACTCCTGGTCACTTTCCAGGACCAGAATTTGTCCCTCAGTTTCTGAGGTGACTCTAAGTAGAGTTTATCTTCCTGCCAAGTGGGATGCAAATTCAGAAGAAAAAGACTAGAGGGAAAATGTTTAGGTCATTCGATAGAAATTGCTGAATTCAAATTCAAAAGGCTTGAAAAAATGAAAGGACAAAAATGCAATGGCTGAATCAACACATCCAAAAACAGTAGCAGAAAGTACTTTCTGTTTTAAAACATATCCAAGGCTCTGTTTATACATCTATAATCCAGGCAGTTGTTCCAAATAATATATTCATTAATTTGCCTGTTAGTTCCAGAAAACTATAGCATTCCTTCCCTTGCTATCCTCTGCTAATTCTTGCTACTTTGTTCTAAACACCCAGACTGCTGCTCCATCAATTACATAGGAAAAAAACCCTGCTCCTACACAGCAAAGCATATTACCCTTAAGTATCAGGGTCTAAAAGAAAGCAAAAAAAAGCAAACCAAACCAAAACAAAAACAAACAAAMAAAAAAAACCACTGCATAGTGCTAATCAGAAAAGGAACTAGCACTTGGAAGGTAAAAATATGTTTTTTTGTTACCTTCCTGGGCACAAGGACTCTCCTATCCACAATATAACCATCCAGCTTTATCCGTCACAGACAATTCCCAGCATACTTATACTTGGCAGTACATTACTGCTTATTTAATACACAGCCTAAAAAGTCTTAGAATCCAAAGCCATGCAATAACACACAGTGAGTAATAGCCATATGTTTCCTTTTTGGCTAAGAAGAAAAAGGCATTAAACACAGGCATCACAAGCTGCTGTGCTGTCCGTATTGCAACCGTGCTGTTGCAAACTACACATGATATTACTATGAAAAATATATACTAAGGAGACAAAAGTCACATGCACATTGATGAAAATGAAGCCTTACGCAGCATTTGTATGCTCACTACCGTAGGAAAGAGCGGGGCATTTCCAAGCTCCAAGCTCCTTGCCACTCATAGACCAGCTCTGTAGCACAGGGACAATGAAACATTAATGCTCATAGTGCCTTGCTGCACTTCGCTCTTGGCACTGGCCACCTCTTTCGCAGAACAGGCATAAGAAAGTATGTGCCCAACCCTCAGGGCTCACACTGACTTCTTGCTTCAAGCCCATCTCTGAGCTTCGCACCAGAACAGCTTATACTGAGCCACATATTCTCAATTTTAAAAACACACCGCTTTTAAAAAGCCTGCAGCCTTTAAACTATGATGGCATCCAGCTGCTGCCTCAGAGGTGCCTCTATTTTAGTGATTTACTGCATTGCAGGGTTCTTGTTGGGTGTAATTTTGTTTTGCATCTATACTTGGCATCTTACAGTATTGCTCATGCTCTGGTTCAATCAAAATAGTTTCCCTCCTGAGAAAGTCATGCACAAGAGCAGCACCTAGCTCACCCCACTTGTAATGGTGGGTAAGTTAACAGTCTACAGACACATGGTACAGGTCTAGGACGAGCAACTCAGGAAAACTTAGGTTTTGGAACCATAACAGATCACTGCAAAGCAAACCTTGACTCTTTCCTCCTCGTGTCATATCAGTCAGTAATACACATCCTAAGCTTCCCCAGGCAAATAATGTCAAAGTCCTGTTACCATGTTATTCACCCCGTAACAGGCTTTCTGTTCCACTGTCTGTCTAAAACAACACTAAAATGCCAGCTTGCCACTTATTTACCAAGAACTGGAAGTTTCACACCACTTCAAAGTTTTTGCCAAAGAAAATATCAATAAATCAGAAAGTGATCTCTAAGGATTTTGCATACTAGTATTAAGGAACTCAGTGGGGAAAGTTTAGTGTTCAAAAATCTATAACCAAAGTGACAGTTTTTGACAGCACAGTACTATCGATTTTAATAACCTGACACGAAGCTGTAGTCTAATTTTATTCATATACCATGATGCCTAAATAGGAAAAAAAAAAAAAAAAAAAAAAAAAAAAAAAGGCAGAATTTTGCAAGTAGTATGAGATCATGAAAGTACAATGAGGCAGGAAATCTCATGCCAAACTTGCACTGTAGAGTCCTTGACTCTTTCATTGCAAACATAGGTATTTGACCTATGCAGAGGTGCAGCATAAAAGTTAGTGTATGATCTTTTAATAGCACAGAGATCCCATGCAATTCTCATACACATGTAAATGTCAGCAGACATTTCTGACTTCTCTGTTTGATTTTGTATGCCACTAAGCATACGCTGATGCTGCTGTCCTGCACTTCCATGAGAACGCACAGTTCAGTAAGCTTGGCTGCTCCTTTCAAACAGAGATTTGTCTCTCCATTCATGCAGAGTCCTCGAGTTTCAAGAAATCATAACAGGAAAACACAACAGAATCATCGGCAGCAGCTTTATAAACTTAAAACACGCAAATTCAACTGATGCTCTGCCCTGTCGTGTAGTAAAACTTGTAAAGAAATACACAATTTCTGCCGATCTGACTGGAACCAAAGGGAACCTTCTGAGGACTTCTATAAAGATGTATTAAAAATTGAACTAATATTCCAAATCAACTCTAAGTAATCTCCTATGGTTTTTATTGGTTCACCCAAATAAACCTGTCAGATTAAATGTCTGCATATATATTTATACCTCCGTAATATGAATTATGCATACACCTCTATTAGTAAGTTCTCAGTCTTTTTCTACTACTAAGCTTTGAACTGGTCCTTTGGGAGCTCATTACCTGCAGCGAGTTTCCCAGGGCCTGGATGTGGCTCTACTAGAATGGCTCTTGTCGTGTTCCTTCCCAGAAAGATTGTGATACCTTTCCTAGGCACCTACAGTTTGCTCTCGACGGTTTAAGTGCCTAGTAGCAGCGAGCGTTTTTCCCACTAAGGCAAAACAGTGATATTGAGTTATCAGCAGTATTACCGGCTTATTCGAAGGCAGAGCCATTAAATACGCACATTTCACCAGAGGGAATTGCTGGAACTATTTCAGTGCCGCTCTCCTTCGCCCTGGCAATTCCACTTCAACTTACATTTCTGTTTCCAAAGCAGGTTGCGGCGGTTTTTTGTTGTTGTTGTTTGTTTTTATTAACTTCACCCCGCGCTGGTGCTGATGTGCCAAGAGAGGACACGAGCCCGCAGCCCCGTCCGGACACGCGGCCCGCCGAGGGCGCAGCGCGGCCGGGCTCGGCTCCTCCCCGCCCCGCGCTCTCCCCGCGCCCGCTGGAAGCGCCCCGCGGCGCTGGGGCGCCCCCTGCAGGCGCCGCCGCTTCCCCGCCTGCCCCGGGGGCGGCAGGGAGGGAGGCAGCGGCGCGGCGCGGCGCGGCGGAGGCGGGAGGGGGATCCCCGCGGGGAGGTGCGCTCGGTAAGCGGGCGGCTGCCCCGCGGCAGCCTCGCCTCAGCGAGGGCGGAAAGCCGGCGCGCGCCCCGTCGCGCCAGGTGTCGGTGCTCTCGCGCCGCGTAACGGCGCCAACGGACAGCGCGGGCGGGGGACTGCGCGCCTCCCGCCTCCTCCCGCGGCGGGGCCCGGCCCGGGGCGGCGGCGGGCGGCGTCAGAGCCGTGCGAGCTATTTAAGGGCTGGCGTCGGAGGCGGCCCGGATTGCCGAGCCTGAGCGCGCACCGCCTCGCTCCCTCGGGTCGGGTCGGGTCTGGCCGCGGCGGGCAGGTAGGAAGGAAACGCCGCTGCCGCCTCAGGCGCCACCGCCGCTGGGGCGCGAAATGGGGCTCGTCGGCGGCTTAACTCGGGCAGCGGCTCTGAGGCGATCGGCCGGTTTGCTGAAGGAGGGGAGCTGGGGCGGGGGGCGGCGGTGTCGGAGGGGATTTGGACCGCTTTTGAGCCGGAGCGGCGCCTCGACGTTCCGCGTTCGTCTGCCGCCCTGCGGGAAGGTCGTATTTTACGCATTTCTGTGTGTGCAGCGGGCAAACGAACTTCGTTTTCCCTTCTTTTAAAACTACAAGATTATTATTATTCAGTGTCTCTTTCAAAAACCTTAAATGATTCACAAACTTCCATGCAGGTAACTTGTGCATACGTATAAATGAAAAGTAATCTTGCAGCATTAAATACTAGGTACCTTGTCTCTCCTATTAATTGAGAGTAATTTTCAAGTTTCCAGAAGAAAAACCTATTTCAGCTTATATAATCAAATAATCTAGTGAAATAACATCGGTTTTTTCTAATATTTGTTTCTTTAAGGAAGCAGTAAAAAAAAATCATTGCACTTGATTTCTGTTTTACATCCAGGAGAATATTGTTACATTGCACATTATTTGTTACTCCTGAGCAGCTTTTACTACTTCAACTAGCAGATCAAATAACTGGGAGCTTGATAGGGTTTTTCTTCATTCTCTGGGAGCTTTCTTCCTCGTTGTATGACAAGATGAAGCCTCTTGAGCCGTGAAGTTCAAACCAGAGAAGGGTTGCTTGAAGTAAAGGCTCTTTGTAAAACTTCTCAAAATTGAGTATTTGCAATATCAGCAGATTTTAATACAGCAGCAGTGTAGCAGTGGTGTGTGCTAATCCTGGGATTTTCTTTAGAGCTCGATGTGTCTCTCATGTTTTAGTGAAACACAGCTTCCAAAAAAATAAAAGCAAAAAAGAATTGAGTAGATCAAGCGGACATAGCATATAGCATGCCTAACTGGCTTTATTGCTTTCTGTGCCTGCCCTAACAGCCTACAGATGTCTGCCTCTTTCTCAGGAATATTTAACTATTCATGTGTGTGTCTTCCAGCTTAACACTGAGCCCACAGTTATCCCCATTTAAAAAAAATTGCTCAGAAGCCATTGCCTCCGAAGAATGATGAAGGTGAAGATAACATAAAATGTAGCAAATGTGGTCATTCTAACTCTTGGTGCCTTTTCTCTCCAGCAATGTACAGTGGTGTATGCATCTGCGTGTTCCTTGCTGTGCTCTCAGCGAGCTCTTTCGGACAGCAGACTGCGGGCTCGCACAATGGGAATCCACTGGCTGCCGAGCTTGAGCAGAGCTTGACAGAACGGCACCGGCAGGTCCGTTCCCCTTCGTCTGCCGGCCCGCTGAAACCTGTCCCACGGCTGGATGGAAGCATTGACCAAAGAGCTAACATCGGTGCTTTGTTGGCCAAGTATCTCCAGCAAGCCAGAAAAGGTACTAGTAATAGCCTGCTTCTATGTCAGTGGGTTTTTTTCCAGAGATATTGAGATGTTAAGGGAACCCCATCATATAGCATGAACGACTACAGAAGATAGGATGTGTTTTTTTTTTTTCCTTATTGTTCTCAGTCTTATAGTTATTTCAGTATGTGTTACATCATATTTTATCTCACTCAAAATCTAGTAATTGCATTTTCTTGAAACTTTCATTTAATTAACCTCTCTCCTTTTTTAAATTAGGAGAGTGAGAAAGTTGTTGGTTTTTTTTTGTTTTGTTTTGTTTTTGTGGCTAAATACAGACCAAATGGCTAATCATACCTCAGCTAGGGATATTCACAGCAGGGAAATCTTCTGAGTATTGGAATTTCCATGTAGTTGTTCCCGGGGGCAAGTTGCAAAAGTGTGCAAGCTTTTGAAAGATCAGAACTTGCGTTCATGAACACGGTGGCTAAAAGCAGTGGTAAATAAGTGTGTTGCTTGAAAATGTGTAAATTTCTGTTAGGTTTTGAGTCCCTGGCAGCCTTGGAGTACAACAGAATCTTGTAGTTACTTAACCTCCATGGCACTGCATTTATAACGGGCATGAAGCATAGATAAGAGCAGTGGAATCTGAGGGCTTAGTTTTTACCATGAGATATATTAGTTATTTAAGAAACTGCATTACATACATGAGCTAGCTAGAGAAGGAATAAGGCTGTATAATAAGTATTTTACATATATATATAAATAGGAGTGTATATATATGCATGTATATATCTTACATACACACAAACATATACTGTCTGTGCTATCAGTAGAAATGATGGATCAAAATTGTTGCATATAGTTCCCCATTGAACACTTCCTCCTAATCCCCTGAAAAAGGCATTTTTTCCTTTTGAAGCTTCTGATCTGTATTGCTTTCTATCTGAACTGAGTAGCACTGTGGGCAACTTAATTGCTGTGGACTCCACGGGGAAAAAGATGGCTGCCAACCTCAGCAAAAGCCACCACACCACTTGTGGAGTTATACAAATCATGTTTACTTGCTATAGCTTCAGTCTGGTGTGTCTCTGGTGCTGCTGGGAAAAAGGACATGTTAGAAGCAGGGAGGGCTGAAGGGAGAGGCAGTATTTGTGATGACACGGGGATACAGGCATTGTGTCCATGCAGTTACTTCACTTGCAGACCCAGACTGTGTTTAGGGTGAAGTTCACTTATATATAAGCATTGACTTTCTGCTGTCCTGCCTCTCCATATTACCTTGTGTAGTTCATCTCATCCTCCCCTCCTGAGAGCCTCAGTGCTGATCCCTGTGCTAGGCAGAAACCCTTTCTTATCTTTGAAAATCTGCAGTTAAGAGATGTTGCATGCATTTTATACTTAATGTATGCTGGCATATGCACTCATTTATACACAGAATATGATAAAATTAGAAACTGAAAAAAATCACTTTGTGTTCTAAGACACTTCATCTCATGTTAGCAATTCTCATCATTTCTGTTAAGGAGCTTATTTTAGCAGTTCACCTCTCCTAATGGAAAGGCAGTTCAGATACAAAGTTCTAGAATTTGGTGCTCTTATTAAAGGTGTTACTGAGTAAGAATCTTATTACAGGAGTCTGCAAAGCAGAATCTTCATCGCCCTTCTTCAACATAGTTATCACCCACTAACATGAAAATTGAGCTCATTATTCTAGTTTACGTGCCCTCTTAAATTTCTGGCAGACACTTCCAATTAGCTCAAATGAATGAAGTGAAAAAAAATTAGATTTAAACCATATTTTTCTAAGTATTATATAAGGGAGATTTTCTTTGCATTTGTGTTTGCAGATATCTAACTCTACAAAGTACTGTTAGCAAATGATGGGATTCTTATGACATTGCTAAGCTATTTAGACTCTGACTTTCTAATAGAGAAGAGACAAGAATCACAATGCATATATGTGTTATGTTCCCATTTAGTACAAAGCTTCTGGGCAACACTTTAGAAATCTCTACAAGACCTGTCTGCTCTGTTAGTCACTTGATCCTCTCTCCAAATAATAATCAACAATTGAAAATTCCATTGAAGGGGAAAAAGAGAGCATTTGCTTGTCTTCACAGTTATCAGTGATGGCATTTGCGTTTGTGCTTAATAGAAAAGCTCATTCTAGCCAATATTTCCAGTGATAACAATTAGAAAGTTAAATTCTCTCAGGACATTAAGGCTATACAGCTGCATCTTTGCCTGTCTGCTGCAATTGAAGCTGTTTGTCATATTTGTCATATTTTGATTCTGCTGTATCCACAGGCCATCTTCAGTGATTTGAAGAAAGGTTAAGAAATTCATTTCACTGTGTATGACCTAGCTTTCAATTAGCTTCATCTGCAGGCTTTACAGTATGCATCTGGCACAGTGTAGATGAGACATAGTAGCTGTCAAGTCAGCAATGCATACACATTCCCTAAGGAGCACTTGCCAAGCCAGACCATAATGGCACCAGGGGAACCATTACAGCCCACAGGTCACTGCAGGCTCAGAAGTCTCTTAAATACCAACATCTGAGTGATGGTTTTGGTCTGTCCTAGCACAGCTGATTATAGTGCCAAGAAGCTATTCTCATCAACTTTGGTTACATATTCTGAATTATGTATGTGAACTTCCTGGATTTTGAAGGTTTAATGGTAGAAAAATATTCTTTTGCAGAGATTTTTTTTAAAAAGAGAAAAAAATATCTAAAACACTGCAGTTCCAGTTTTATGCTACTTGCTTTTTACTTTCCTATGCCTCTGCAGCCACTAAGAAATGATCTTCATTAAGATCATTTTATGACAAAAACCTTGAAATATAAAAGCACACAGTCAGATTCCTTCAAAACACAAGAAACTAAGCAAGACAACTGTATGGATTTGTGGCCTCTGGCCTGAGCTTTTTTTCTTTTTGATCAGTTTGAGTACCTATCCAAGCATTGGTCTGAATATTACTAATCTGTTCCTCTTTCTCACTCAAGGTTTAAGCTCATCTTAATTGTTGGCATATGTTAACTTTGGCAGTTTTCTGGGAGCACAGAGAAAAGTAACCTTCTCCCCATTTTTGGTTGCATAACATGATGATATCAAGTATGACTTTTTCTAAGTATTATATAAGGGAGATTTTCTTTGCATTCGTGTTTGTAGATATCTAACCCTACAAAGTACTGATAGCAAATGATGGGATGGGAGTATGACTTTTCATTTTTGAAGTATAAGTCCCCCTTGTGAATAATTTAGGTCTTGCATCTCCTTGATGCCCTAGACAAGGATAACTCTTTAAGATGAGATTAAAGATCAGCATCCAACATTGCTGTGATAGGAGTTACACAAGCTGTAGATATGTGATAGAAATAGCACTGATATAACAGGCCGTGTATGTGGATGTCTGTCAGCAGACAGATTCATAACTACTCCACTTGTACTAAAGTGCCTTTAAAGGAGCTCCTGTGCTTATCTTCACTGCTCTTCAGGCAAAATAGGACTATGTGGAGGAGTCCTGACTCAGGCCTGAGTCTGCTTTCAAGCAGAGTTACTTTCACTCTGGAACTTCCCTCCCATTACAGCAAACAGGGGAGTGATTGAGAAAGTCTGGACTTTCTTCATCTTCTCTCTGCTACTTCAGAAGAAAGAAAACAAGGAGAAATGCACCCATGTTCCTTTCCAGCTGCCTGGAGCAGACAGGGAGATGGTGATCCCCTCCACAGAGCTGTAGAGAAGACTGGCAGCACAGCTCCTGCCACTGGTCTCTACCAGCCCACGGTGCTCCCTGCAGTAACAGAAAGGTGCTGTGTATTCACTGCACTGTTCTCGGTTTAGAAATGATATATTCTAGAAACAAGTCTCTGGTCCATTTTCTGTTTCATACAAAGAAAACAATCACTTTCAGGGCTTTTCTCATAACATTTCTAAGACATTTTCCCCACTGACATGACAGTAGTGTTACATGGTCTGTGTAAGTAGAGTGGTTTTAACTGTTGCATGTCAACATTTGCAAAAAAGGCAAAGAGAAAATGGATGAATCTGACACATCTGACTATTTGCTCCTCTCTCCCTCTCTTCTTGTTTAGGTCCTGCTGGAAGGATCTCTGTTATGGGAAACAGGGTACAGAGCATTGATCCTACACACAGGATAAATGACAGAGACTACATGGGCTGGATGGATTTTGGACGCCGCAGTGCTGAAGAATATGAGTACTCCTCCTAAAGAACCACAAACTATAGCAACAGGAAAAAATAATCACACTCCCATGTCTGTACAGAAGGAGAAAAGTTAATTTGTTGTCCTTTTCAAATCAGTGTTTTAAAATATAATATGTACTTCATGTAAATTTGTCTGTAAGACTATACAATGCAATATATACATATGCAGAATTTTCCAGGAAATGTTTTCTTTCTTCTGTGGTTTCTCATACACTGATATTATATTAAAATAATTTCACTTATCCCTTCTTGTCCTGTCACCACACATTGCTGGGTGTCTTACAATAAAGAAGGGCAGGAAAATGCCTTCATTCTGCAATGTAAGTATATTCCATGTGCTAAGTAGTCAGATGAATGAGCCCCATTATAAGGGAATCTTGTAAGAATCACAATAGATGTGAACTCTAACATAAATAGAATAGCACAATATTGCTAGAGAAGGCCAACTGTCTTCATGATAACCCCATCTGTAAAGGGTGAAGTAAATGTGAAAATTCTGCTCACAGCTACGAGTCACAGAATAAATAGAACAACCTTGCCTTGCAGTGAGCTGAACGTTCCTTTAGTGTTGGGGTGAGGAAAACCTCATTAAAAACAGCAAAAGCTGATTGCAAAGGAGAGGGGAGGAGGCTCTGGAGCTGGTTAATCACAGAGTAGTCACAGGGAGGGGTTGCTCCCAGGTCCCAAGGAGGCAGCCTTGGTTAGCTATCTCCCACCTGGGGGTGGGGGGAAGGAGGGCAACAACCCTTTCTCGGCAAAAAGAAGGGCAGAGAGCTCCGCGCTCACAGCCGGGGAATAATCTGTGCTCGTCCTCTGCCCAGCGCAAAGCCAGCAGGTGCTGAGGAACTCTGCCCGTGAGCCCTCTTGCCGTTGCGTTTGCCTGCTGGAAGGCAGGCTGGAGAAGTTTCACGAGCACTCTCCTCCTCTACCCCAGCTAATCCCTCCCACAGCTGCTGGGGCTGCCTCAGCAGCTGTTTCTCATGGCTAAGGAGTTCCCTGGATTGAGAGGAGGAGGTGATTTAGATTCACAGACTTTCTCCCAGATGTGTGGGTTCATGAGAGGGGGCTTAACATCTTTGTGTTCTGAAAAGCATGTGCTAACCAAAGGAAAGAGATAGATGAATAGCTCAGTAGCTATTTCTACAGCAGATAAAAACAATATACAGAAGATAATAGAAAAAAATTAGATTAACCCTAAATTATACCAGAACCAAACCAGATATGCCAATTGCTGAGCAGAGCAAAAACAGTCAAAACATTTGGGGGAGGGTAGTTGTTTCTAACACCAGCTGAGACATCACCAGTAAACAGCATTGCAAAAATTTGCAGTACAACAGATACTTCAACAAATGGTAATAGGGAATTTTCTTTTTTAGTGATATCAAACTTCTCCTTTTGGGGCTCTCATCTTGCAAGAACAGAGCAACTGCTTTTCTATATGAACTTTTCTTCTTCTCAAGCTCCTTCCAGTCAACCACTTTCCAAGGTGCTGATTCCAGCTTTTCTCAGTTCCTTTCCAAATACAATGAGCTTGTAAATACCTGAATGCTCTCCTCACCTTTGATCGTTGCCCATGGCAAAACAGTCCAAAATGCCCATTCCCCCCCCCCCCAACACTTTCAAACAGGAGATTAAAATCAATTAAATAGTTAAAAAGAAAAAAAAAAAGAAAATACAAACTAATGCATGTATTAAAACATTTCTTACCAAAGTGGTGGGTTTTCTAAAAGCAACGGGGGGGGGGGGAAACTATGTTAGTATTTCACTTTTTAAAAAAAAAAACAGGAGTATTTAAGCAACACTAAAAATATTTCTATCCCTGGTTTATTTTTTAAAAAGAATGTAATGTGTGTGGGGGGAGATTTATATAAATCTAAGGTTATTACTGGAAAATGACAACATTAGCAAAAAAACAACAAAAAAAGTGGTTTTATTCTCCCTCTCATTTCCTGCAGGTGGTGCAGTGGACTGGCAAAGGCAGTAACACAACTTTTCCTCCCATTCACCTCTTTTGAAAGTCACCCAAGATGCCAACGAACGTGAAGGGTCCCACGTGCAGCCGGCTGACCGTTTTGGGGGCTTTCGCAAACCCCTGCCACCACAACAGAGCCATCTCCATCTCTCCATTCCCACTGCCTGCACAAGCCTTACTGCACCACCACGCTGCGCCTGAGGCTCTCGGGTAAGAAGAGCCTCACGACCCCGTCCTCGGCAGTGCAGAACTCCTGCCACGGGGATGAAGGCCAGGTTCCCAGGTACAAAATAACACCCTCACCAAGCATCCATCACCATTGCAATCACCATTGCTTTTAACCAAACATTTGCTCATTTTAAATCTTGAAAAGAGCCTTTTTTTTTTTTCTTTTTTTTTTTTTTTTTTGGTTAAAGCTGCTTTCTTCCTATCGTTATCACAAGCAAAACTTGTCTGGTTTTGAAAGTGATTAAGACAGAGCACTGTTTTCTTTGCCAGCCCACTGACAGTGACACATTTGCATGTAATCACCTTTGCCATGTTTCCTGGATGCTGGAGAGCTTCAGACACAACCTGGTCTAATTTTTTTTCTAGCCATGCACATGCCACTTTTCACAGAATCAAGGAACGGGTGAGGTTGAAAGGGACCTCTGGAGATCATCTAGTCCAACCCCCCTGCTCATCAGGGTCACCTAGAGCATGGTAGACAGGGTTGCATCCAGGCGGCCCTTGAAGATCTCCAGAGAAGGAGACTCCACAACCTCTCTGGGCAACCTGCCCCAGTGCTCTGTCACTCTCACAGCAAAGAAATTCCTCCTTTTAATATTTCAGCTGTGCCAGTGCTGTAAAATAGGCAAAAGGAATAAAGGAACTTGCAGTGATTCACCTGGAATCCAAATGAGAATTTAAAACATACTGAATTTAATAACTTGTTACTTATTAAAGTCTGCGTAAGAGACTATGATAAAAAACATTATTTCCCTTTCACTGAATTAACCCAAATGAGTCTGTATGATCAAAACAGGGCTTATGCTCTCTGCAACACAGCTGGGTGTTTGCAAGCACTGCCCCATCCCAGGTGAAAGCCCAAAACACCTGGTCATGGTTATGCTTCTCCCCAAGAGCCCCCTAAGATCCCCGCGGCGAACGCTCGGTCGTATTTCTGTGCCTGCATCCCTACTGGCAGAGGTGATGGTTTCACTGGATGTTTTTCCTGCGCGCAGTCAGTACTGATAAACGKGAGCCCCCTTCTGACTGCGCGTTGAAGTAAACTGGCAAAATATAAAAGTGCGTGTTGCAGACAGCCTGAAGCTGCCAGTGCGCATTGCCTGTGTGTGGACGTGCCTCCTGGATCAACCTGTCTCTGAGCCTTTTAGCAAAAACCTCACCTGGGCAGGCGTTGCCGTGCCTGGCCCTGACAGACCTGCACGGAGATGCACCTCAAGGCAATGTAAAGCTGCAAAACCAAAGCACCTGCTCCAGTGAGGCAGCTTCAGGGAGTGGGAGCGTGGGGCAGGGAGAGCTTCACGTTTGCAGTTTTCAGTCTACAGCCCTAAAATCAGCCCAGATCCCCTCTCTGCTACTTATAACCCAGCTCAGAACTAACATTTGATTTTTGAGATGTTGCTGAGATACAGACTAGAAGGTTCAGCAGCACCTTTAGTGCAGGGAAGGTCGTCTTCGTTCTCACTCACGGGAGAACCAGTCTGGGGGCAACTGCAGGAGTCATTGAAACACATGGAATTGTCCTATTACAGACAGCAGCGCTCCTGGGGGCAGGGAGGAGCAGGCTGTAAGCGACTCGGTGAAATCCAGGGGACATCCAGGCAGCCAGCCAGCCCCCAGGAAGCGAGCGGTGTTCGGGCTGGGGGAAGAAGCAGGTCTCCCTTGGAGCTAGTTGGGGGGGAGGGGGAGAAATCTCAGCTATGCCACTGCACCTGACCCTACACACTCTCATCTGCCCTGGGGTTTCATACACTTAAAACAAAAAAGGCAGTAAAAAAGCAATTATTTGTTTCACTGAGCCCAGCACCAGGATACTAGGAGTAGCTGGAGCTGCTATTTTTTGGTGAATTTGCCTCCCTTTCCGCCTGCCCGCGGTGCCGCAGTCTCCCCTCAGAGGGACGCCAGCCGCTTTGCAAACCCCGCTCTGCCCTGCGCCGCTTGGCTGCACCGCCTGCGCCCTCGGCGCTCGCCGCCCGCCGCGGCCGGGAAAGCCGCCGTCGCACGCAGCGGCTGAAGCAGCCACCGCCAAGCCGGGGACGCGCGCTGCAGCCAGATGTTTGCGGCTGCGGCTCGGCCGCGGTGCCAAGCCCCCCTGCCCGAGCGCAAACCGGGCAGCCCCCTCTCTGCTGCCCAGCGGAGGAGGTTGCAAGTCGGACAAATTGYGAAGGCTACGACGCCCTCGCGGGAATGCAAAGGGCTTTTTGGGGGTGTTTGATTGTTGCCTCCCTCGAGTTCATTAAAATTCTCTTAAAGAAAAAAAACCCGGTCACGGGCTTGTTAAAGCTCTAATCTCTCCCAAACGCCCGCGTCAATTGAACAGCAACTGGATTCGGCACAGCTCGAAGCCTGTTTCAGAGGGACAAAAATCTCTGTAATCTTCGAAATAAAAACATCATCTATTTCTTGAATATCTGTCATTCCTACATACATAAAAGCCTACTGCCTACAGCAACAGCAGAGCACATTGCTGAACACCAATAACTTTCAGGCCTTTCATTACCCTCCTGCTGCTCCATCTGTTCATTTGGCAGGTTCATCAAGTCAAAGTGGGTACGAGCAGAGCCCCGGGAGATGTTCGGCACGGCTGAGCAATGCAAACTCTTCAGCAAGGACGAGGGCTACCAGCGTTAGGTCCTGCCTGTGCCAGAGGAGCGTAGGGCACATTTCACAGACCTTGCTGGATTTTTCAATCCAGTAAGGAAAGCTGCTAACAAAGGTGTTCAGGAAAGTGGAGCAACTGTTAAATCCAGCACTATACAGTGGGGACATCCARTGGTTTGAACTCATGGAAAAGGAARRRGGAGAGAGATTCAGAGGGCTGAACTGGTGGTCTGGGCTCTCCAGAAACATCCYCCATGACCACAGCCCAAGCTAAAGATAGGCTGTTCTCGGCCCCTTGCCCACCTCTTACCCCCAGCCCAGCCGTCCAGGTGGATAATCACGTTCCTCACCGCCGTACAGTGAAGGTGTATGCGGTAGAGTTTCTAAGGTACTTTGATATTGCAAGGATGGAGGAGTGTTTCTGAGAAGACGCAATAGTTTATCAGCCACTTTGCCTTATGGTGCTTGGCTTAGGCAGTAGTTTCGTTCTGCTTTGAAGCTGTCCCAGTGCTTTGGACTCAGTTTCTGGATGTCTTATGCAGCCTGGGTCAYCTAGTGGTGTAATTCACTGTCCTCAAGGGGAAACTAAGAAACTCTCCAGATACTAATACTGCTTCCAGAAGAGGAAATGAGAGGGTGGACAGGATGAGCTGATATAACCTATTTTCTCCAAAACTCACTAGAATCACTAGGGAGATGCATCCCCCAGAGACTGCCCTGCCCATGGCAGACCACCACGGACAATTTCCAGTAGTTCTTCATGTATCCTGGTGCATTTAGCCTGACTCAGCCTCCATTTCCCCTGACCTCAGCTGTCTCCACTTTCTTCCTCYTTGGCTTCTCTGTGGCCTTTGTCAACACAGGTATTTTTTTCCAAGACATCTACTCCCAGAAATGCAACCTGGAAGCCCTCTTCTGTAGGTCCTCCAGTGAATACTAATCCCCCAAATTTGTATGCATATTTAAATACAAGTTTCCTTGGAGGCCCAGGCCTTTGGAAAGATTGGATTTACAATTCACTTTTAGAAACRTGATAGCTTGGAAGTGAATATAATCACATTTATTCACTTATTATTCACTCAGCTGGCAGAGAAGATGCATAGCTCCAAATTAAAAAAAGTGAACAAAAATATGCACCCTTCTGGATACTCTCAAAACTTTCAAAAACATCRGGAAACAGCAATACAGCTCAAATAGCAAACACCATTCTTCCCAAATCCAAAGAGTTAGGTCACTGCAGGAGCAGCCACGCACATCAGCCAGGATGGGTTAGAGGAAAAAAAAGATCTATCAATTTGGAAGGAGAAGAGATGCAGCTTGAAAAGAGGGTGTCCAATAAGTCTGCTTCCTGTAGTTCATAGGTTACGCTAGACTCACCTAGGACCTTGCCAGCCACAGCATAGCAGCACCCAGCACAACCCAGCAGGAAGATACAGCTGTTTCAAGGGTTGGGTAAATGCCAGGCAGATCCCTTCCCTGATGGGATTCAGGTGACCAAGCAACCAGGCTTGCATACGGGCAGGGCTGCCGCCGCTGCCGCTGCCGCTGCCGCGAGGGATGTGTGACAGTCGCAGTGCTGCCATGGGGGGCGGGATTTTTCAGCTTCCTGTGTCAGAACAATTTAACATCGGGGAAACAAAGCCAAGAAGCTCTTACACACAGATTAGGGGTGGTCGCTGGCTATCCAAGCTGGGGATTTACAGCTTATTTTGCTTGGCTGCACACCTTCCAGTATCAGCGAAGGAAGCAGCCTTTCGCCACGCTGCAGCGGCTGCTGCGGTCGAGCAGCTCCGCTCCTGGGCGAGAGGCTCCCGACTGATCTGTGCTGGCGACGAAACACTGGGGCTCCCTGGGGCGCCCTGCTCTGAGCGGCACAGCACAGCCAGCAGGTACTGCAGGTACGGCAAGGACCTCCGGGCCAGGATAAATCCCACCACGCACGCACTGCTTGTACAGCTGAGGGCAGCGTGCTACCCAGAGTAAGGCAACGGTTTATGCGGGACCAGCGAGAGCGTTTGTTTTGTAGCTGGTGAGAGCTTGCAGTTAATTTACTTGAGGGGAAAACACCCATGCAACCAGCAGTTCCCACCAGAAATGGGTGAGACCTTGGGATGTGGGTAGTGATTCTGCAAGGAAAAGCACAGAACAGTGCAGAGCACTGCATTACGCTCAGCTTAATTTTCATTTCTCATACTACTGATTTACAAATCTCTTTAGGTGCAGTCACATCATTTTACCTTCCCATTTTGTTCTGCACGTTCTTTTCTTTCGCCTTTCCTGAGTGACGTGTCACTGTCACTTATGCCCTGCCGCACTGCCAGTGAGCTCAGAGATTGAAGCTTCTGACCAACGTGATAGCTGAAGGGATCCAGAAATTGGACTCATGTGGCTGGTGCCTCATATTACAGGGGCAGGAAGGTACCACACAGTGCCACGAGCTCCTGACTTTGTTCATGGCGATATCTACGTAAAACACATCATAAGCCTGTAAAAAAAAAGTCTGGTTGTCAAGTCAGACTTATGATTCAAATCTTATTTAACTACAACAGGAGGAAATGTATCATCTTCAAAGTGCTCATGTCTTTTAACACTACAGTTTTGCAACAAGACGCGTGCAGGTAGACTCCGTGATTGCAGTCTCTCCAATTCAAATGGGAGTACTTTTAGGCTCTTGCCTCTGACCATAAATATTTACTTTTTAGAGGAGGGCAGGACAGAACAGATCAGGTCCAGAGGGATCACACAGTATTCTGATACAGTATTTATCACTAAAAAATGCATTTTCACAGTGTAAAACTTTTCTTTTTAAAAAAGTTACATCCCTAAGCATCAATTTTCATTAAGATGTCTCACTACAAGTACCCTTTGGTGCTTCTTTATTATCTGTTCCGCGCATCTGTGAGCATTTCCAGATTTCCTTCCATTTCCTACTCATGAGAAAGCCTCTAGGCCACCCAGCTCCTCGCCTTTGCTTGAGTGGTATTTATTTAACTCAGCTGGTCCTTAAGTGCAGCCTGCTGGAGGCCCCGTGCTCCTCCTCCGAGTCCCTCCCAGTTAACCACCAACTTCCTCATCACAAGGCTCCCCTCAGGCTTGACGTCTGACGGACAAGAGGGATCTCTCATCGCCACGCCGCCTGTACGCGCACAGTCTAACGTGGCACCAGTCTTTCCGCAGCTGTCGCATGGAACTATATACTACATTAAGGAAAGTTCTCCAAAACATATTTTGGCATCTTTGCTCTTTGGTTTTTCCTCTCTGCGGCAAAYACGTGGAATAAACATTATTCTTTCCCTCTCCATCTCACACACACATCCCTCTCTCAGYAGATGAGGCTGCGTTTTCCCCAAACGCATCTTCCTATGATTTATCGCCYGACTACCCCGCTCTCCAGCGAGCTCCTGCCCCGTAGCTTAGCTCTGGTGGTGGGTGCAGTGTTTTCAAGTTTCAYGTTAGCGGGACGTTTAACCAGGGGGCTGTTTCCTCCGTCCGTAGTGAGGGCAGCAGCTAACAGCAGACCGCGCTCCTGTCCCTGCTGGAAAGCGCAGGATGCTTCCTCCTCACTCATCTTTGGACTTTCACATTTTGTCACCACAGGTTTTACATCATGTTAAACAAGGGCGCTCACACCCCTCTCTCGATCGCAGTACACTGACCACGTCGCATCCGATTACTCTCGCTTGGAATTCAAGGGGGAAAAAAATGCATCCACTTCCGTACTTTTTGTGTTTTGACACAAGTATTCTGACAATCTTAAGTCTCAAAACTCTTTAACCACTTCTATGTCTAAGAATTAGAAAACAAACATGGGGATGCTCTCGTTTTGCTTTGACGGAGGGATGAAAGCAGGAGACCAAGCTGGGAGATTTATCACCTTAGAAAAAAACAACAAAAACCCCAAACAGGAAAAAACTGAATGATACACAATGTAACTTTTCTGTTATTTTATTGATATTAGTGAAGAAAATTTAAGTTCCATCTTTCTGATGCGTTACAATTGCTTTCTCTGGTGGGTGGACAACTCCTACTGCTTATTTAAAGRCTAAATAATACTTCCCAATTGCATGATTAACTTCTAGATTTTAAGTTCCCATGTGGTATTGCTTTCTTCCTCTGGGTATATAAAATGGTCCATGAAGTCCATGATTTTTCAGAATCAACTGTTACTCTATCTACTGTTTTAAGATACATTCAAATAAAAAGATACTTAAATTTACTTGCAATAAGTGCACACATACGACAGCAAGAGAGCTGATGACAGTTTACTAAAACACTTTAAGTTCAATAGAATAAATAGAAGTCTTCAAACACATGCAGTAATTGACCGATGTGTTTTTTCTTTCTCAAAAATATTTTCAGTGTCCATAGCACTAAATGTAATAACTACTTCATTCAAAAAAACCACCCATCTCTCGTCACAAAGACTAAAAGACAGTTTCATTTATACAAKAAATTATCAGTGCTAATGATTTAGTAACAGTCTGGTACAAATGGCAATTCACGGCAATTACATGTAGTGTAGTAACAGTAACAACAAACTGGGAGCTTGATTTAAGTGTCGCAAGAACTGCAAGGACAAGAAAGCAGATGTTGACCCTCCGCRCTGCTTGCTCCCCTCTCCTCTCCTCCAAAACCATCAAGGTTCTCAGCCTCAGCTGCACTCTAGAAATAAGCTCCATCTTGTCCGTCTCAGYTCGAGTATTTAAATTCTTTTTACAAGCACCTAGCAGAAGTCTGGGAGAAGCAGAGAAGAAAATTTCAATGTAACTTAAGATCTCCTGGCTGTGACCAAATGTTGTGTGAGGTCTTTTGTTTCCTTCCTGAAAAAGGCAGGGGTTAGGTTTGGTTTGGGGCCAGGGGGTTGTTTCCTTTTTTTCCCCCCTAACACTGTAGGAGTAAAAAAAAAAAAAAAAAAAAAAAAAAAAAAAAAAAAA
>NW_028186434.1:457550-539609 GCF_003343005.1 Rhea americana
AGGTTTGGTTTGGGGCCAGGGGGTTGTTTCCTTTAGGTCAAAATTTGGATGGAAAAGGTTTCTTTGAAGAAAAACAGTAATTAAAAAAACAAACAAACAAAAAAAAAAACGGAAAAGGGTAGAAGTATTCTCACCTTGTTTTACACGGCTACTTAACAAGCGGTCCTTGATGTGCATAAAACCTGTAGACCAATATGGTCACCAGATGCTTTTCCAGCTTGTACCATTCTGTTACTAAATATTTTTGCAGCGCTCTGCTGAGGTTTCAAGGACACCTTTTCCTAACACTGTTTTTGCTACATGTTCTTTCATGACGCTCTTATCTGTCCATGTGTGCTGCAACACTGGCTTCTAGGAAGTCAGCTGCCACGTTTACCTCATCAGTTGTGAAAACCGTTTTCTTTAGGGGCTCTGGCAAAATGCAYTTCAGTGGCAGCAACACATGGTAAAGCATTTTTCCCTCCACAATCCAGTGCAGCATTGAAAAAACAGAACAAGTCACACGGAATATAGACGTGCCAAACAAAACAGCAGCGGTAGAAATACGTCAGCGTTCCAGGTACTCAGCAGGCCTGCTGACTTCAACGTGGTATCGGTTCAAGTTTTTCATACTAGAGGGAGGAAGGGAATACGGAACAGAAAAAGAAATGTCTTCCATCCAGGCATGCCAACAACTCAGCTCAACTCATCTACAAAGGCAAAGTTAAAGCGACCAAATGCTAAACCGAGTGCTTTCTTCAGCATGTTCGAAAGCACAAATGCTCCCGTGCTTCTTGTGATGTAATCTGAGGTCTCACGTAACACATCTGATACCCTTTCCATGCACCTTCACCTGTCAAGTTAGGCTAGCTACAGAATTCACTTTTTCTAGTCAAGTTATTTTTTGTCATTTTTGTTTTTCAGTGCATCTTAAAAAAACCTTTTCAAAAGGTTAGCAAGTTAACAACCTTAATACAGCAATCACAATGTAGAGCCTTTTGCACTCAACTGAACAGTAAAATAATCCAATTAGTTACAATAGATCTGGTATATATTTACACATTTTGTACAAACTTTACACATTTCTCCCATTAGGCACAAAGTTGATTTGTCAAACTCAAGAGGCAATGAGGGGTTAGGGGCAGGGGGAAAGGGGAAAGAGGATCAGAGAAAGAATCTTGGTATTTTTATTTAAAAAGACTAGCTGTAAAAATAAAGTCCTTCATCGTAAGCTAGCTTGCTTCGGGAGCTTGGTTCCCATGAGGATTCCCGAAGTGAGAGATGTTGGGCCTTTCATCTGCATGCTGGAACCCACCATGGTGGGGAAGCTCCGGTTCCTTCGGATACCCGTGTTCAACTGGATGCCTCCAATGGCACTTGTCACAGCAGGGCAGCCCAATGGGAGACCATCTGGTGCCAGGCCTCCAGGAACAAGGGCCCTCACTGGTCCTTGTGCTCCACAGAGAAGAGGTCCCTGGTCATCAGTTAGAGGAGGAGCTGGCGTTTGCCCTGAACTCACGACTTTGGTGATGCCAAACCTCTTGACTTTGTCCACGAGATTAAGGTTGGAAACTGACACATCAGTCTGACTCTCACTGTTCCTGATGTTCTTTTTATTCCTCACCTCCTTCAAGATTGAGCTCGCAGGCTTCGAAGCCAAGAAGTTGTCGTAAGGTGGGCTGGTGCACTTGAATTCAAAAGATGGAGGAGAAGATGACGGTGTCTGCATAGGTGAGTTTGGTGGAGTGGAAGGAATGATCGCCATTTTAGGGGAGTATGCGTTCAGGAGGGTGCTTTTGCTGCCTCTGTCCCAGCTCTGTGGATTGTACACTGCTGCCGAGATGCCTCTTTCCTTCAGMAGCCACACTAGCCCCAGAGACGTGCTCATCGTCGTTGTGGATTCCCGAAGGTTAGTAAAGGATTCAGCCAAACTCAGACGCCGAGGAGTACAGGGAGTAGCCACTGGGGTGCCCTTCAAATTGCTAATGCTGCCACAAGCTGGAGTAGGTGCTGCGTTAAGGCTGAAAGCAAAGGGGAGGAGTCAAATTAATCTCTCTACTAGGGTCCTAAAACTTACTGCACGATTTTTAACCCCGAGCATGGAATTTTATCCACTTTGAGAGCACACAGGAAACTGACTTTCCCCAGGTCCTCACAAACGTACAAATGCCAGTACACAAATATCAAATGCAACTCTTCACTTTGTATACTTTATCAGCCAGTCTCATGGGACTAATACATTCCCCCACATCCAACACCACATTTATACTGATAAACTATTAAATCAACAGGTTTGTGATCAACAGCTTGCTCCACTTTTTTTTTTCTTTTTTCTTTTTGGGTTCCCTCCCCCACCCCCCGATCTACAGGCTCTCCTAACTCCCAGTTGCTTCCATAAGACAAGGAAGCAGCAGGGGACTTGGACCAATATTATAAGCAAGACAGATTTGGTTTTAGTGTCAATTTTGAGCAGACAGAACTGCTAGTCATTCTAGTAATGCTGGAATTTAGTATTGTCAGCAACTGGCACTTCTGTAAGGTCAAACGGTCCTTCCCTTCCTATGTTTTGCTGAATTTGATAACATTTAATGGGAAGAGTATAGGTGATCAGACTTTTGAAGGAGATGAATGGTGGTAGGAACAATCATTAAAAGAAAAAACACAAACAAACTCTTGGCTATCAATCAGCTAACATATAACTAATAACTCAGCAGCAACCAAACACAACAGAAAGCCATTCTRCTGTTAACTCGCTGTAACATTAATTTCTATAGTTTGAAACAAGGCTAAACTTTCCACCAACTCCAGTTCTTTCCTCTCAGGATAAGCTATATACAGGCAGTGGGTGAGAAAATGTAAGTGGGGAAATAACCTAAAGATTTAGAACAACTGACAAACACTACATACATATGTTTATTGCTATTTTATTGAATTTTAAATACACTACTGCTGGTTATTAGGGTTTGGTATTTTTGAGGCATATCAAATAGCATTCATTCTGGAACATTATCCTCTCCCCATAAGCAAGCCATGCAGATGAACATGGATGTAACTCAGCATCCATCTCTAAAGAATTATTAGCACAAGAGAGGCATTCCAGTTCCTCTATGCCCCAGTAAGAGAGCTCCTAGATACTAAGGTTTTAAGTGTTTCTAGTACTACAGGGCCACTCTTAAAAAATAAAAATAAAAGAGTTTACTGTTAGTTAGAGATCGGGTTAGCCACAGCATGTTTACCTGTGAATAATCCCTACTAGGAATTCATGGCAGTCTAAGGAACATCASTCATCATGGTTTACTCCATTACTCCACAAATAAAGAATGAAAAACACTCCAAGTTCATGTCTACCTGGGAGAATTCCAAGGGCTCCCTGCAGCTTTTTTTTTTTTTTTTTTTTTTTTTTTAAAAAAAAGCTTTCCAAGTATTTCTAACTATGCAGAAATGTAGCTTTTTGGCCACACACACACACACACACAAAGTCAATTCCACAGTAATGTCATGTAGGTATGGATTCCTCTCTCTAATGGCATCTGAAGGATCATGAACTACATAACACTGATGCTAAAAGTTCACTGACCTAACAGCTCACAAATGCTTAAAGAAGTAAATCTTCCCCTTTATATTGCCAGGTTAGCAAGCAGAAAATACTTGAAGATTCACACAAGCACCAAAGTCAATGTAAAAGAGGGGGGAAAACTAAACAGCTAAGTGCAGGGATGGTGAAAAAAAGTGGGATCTCCCTCCTTTTCAGCAGAGCCAATCTGTTGGATGGGCTCTGCCACAACATACAACTGAAGCTGGTTCTCTGTATCAAGAAATGTATCAAAGAGCCACAATTGGACAACTTGGCTGTATTTCTAGGCATAGAGAAGCCCCAGGTCAATAAATGAATTGCATCTTTTTGCTGAGATAGGCAAAAGGGCCTAGGTTACATCTTGACTGGCAGTTAAGAGTCTTACTTCACCTCTTAAATTAATGAGCTCTGCCAAAACAATGCTGCTGTGAATGTAAATTTAGACACATCAGAATTTTTTGTTCCAAGCTCCACGTACTTGACAATCTTAGAAATTGGACGAATGGTAATTAGCAATCAAGCTGACACGAGTTTCAACAGGACTACAAACTCTAGTCCAGTGATCTCCTGAAAATCAACAGTATTTCATCATCTTTAAGACACACCTTACTAAAGGGAGTATTACCCTGATGTTATGACATCTTAAGTCACTTCTTCTCTCCATGACTAAATAGGATCTCACCAGCAGAACCTCTACAATCATTTGGTACGGTACCAGGCTCTACAGAATGCAAATGCAAATGCTAAAGGATTTTTATACCACAGCGGTGATTCAACAAGAGGAGTCCCATATGTTCCTACACATGAACGGTAGTGAAACGCATGTTTTAAAGAGCGCCCGAGAGTGCCATAATTTGAAAAGCTGCCTTGCTAAGCAGTCCTGAAATTTGTCGTCTTGTGGGTTTTGGCTGTCAGGGCATGTGGCAGACGCGTACTAAGATCTCACAACGCTTCCTTCAGTTTGCCCGGTCTGAGATCAGTGGGCAGCGGAGGTTTCCTTATAGCAGAGCCAAGGAGGCAACAGGCACCCAGGAGGAACGGAGGGCTTAGTTCACAATTCTTCTCGTAATACCACTGATGAAAGCCGCATCCTCACAGCTTTAAGAGCTTCACAGAGTTTATGGTGGCAGCACTAAAGAGCAATGACAGCCACTGTGGGTATCTCCCAGACTGGCTAAATACAGAAGTAGGGTTGAAAAGCATGTGAGAGTGAAAAAAAAAAGGAAGAGAACTGGGAACTTACTCTGACTTTCTATAGTGCAGGACCACATACGTTTTGGAAACTCAGACATGAGTGTTAGATACCAGGCTTTTAAAATTTCCCAGCCATCAGACAAAAACTGGCTTATAATTCCAGCAGCTGCATTTCTTCAGCTCCAGGTTTCAGTCACACGAATACTTAGATCACTATTTCTACTAATTTGTCAGCACAGGTATATATTGAGGTGTAGTTAAAAAAAAAAAATCTCTGCAAGAAAGCAGTTGTTACGCTGGTGTCACTTTGCTTGCTTCCTTGCTTTGGCATTGCTTTAAGTGGGAAATATTTTCCCTATTGGACTGACCAACATTGCAGGCAGCCTAGGCAACCACAGAAACAGATGCAAACTGGCCTCAACAACTGAGCCCAGTGACAGTGTCCGAGTTAGATCTAGAAAAAACAAACAAACGAGCACCTCACTTAGATGAAATTTAGTCAGGTTAGAGCATAACCTGGGTTAGAGGTTAGGTTAAAATGCAATCAGGCAGATAGATATCTCAGCTCTTTGGGTTAGCTGGTGCCACACACACACACTAGCATTCCTTCTACATGACCCTGCCAACACAGACACTGCTGGCAGCRTTGCTCACCCCCTGCCACGCTGGGTCATAATGTCTGCCCTATATCTCCTCTCAGCATAACGTGACATAATGCAGTTTCCTTGTCCTCCTCACATGACCTGTGAAGAATCATTTATAGTTTAAGGAGCTCCTTCTTACCATGTCTGCTGAAAACACGACAGTATTTATTTGGGTCTTTTTCCTCCTGAATAAAAGATAAACTTTGGGAAAATGAGGCACCTGAACATTTACTGAATGTAGCTGTCAGGTATGGTTTGTGAGGTTTGGTAACCAATATAATAGAATTTATTATAACCACAACTCACAGCAATTCTTCACCCAAAAAAAAAAAAAAAAAAAAAAAAAAAAAAGATTTGGCTGCATTTCCTAACTGTGTTGAACAGAAAGGAAGACAAAGGCAACAGAAGAGAAGAATCAGCTAGGCCTGATGAACTAGCTTCATTCAGAAAGAGAAACAGAAGTTGCATGTTGTCATCATCATCTATTTCCTTTCCATGTATTTATTAACTTGCAGGTGCTCATACTTAAATCCCTTGCTTCTCATGCTTTCCTTAGATAGTCAGTGCCCATCTGCTGTCTAAACAAGTCTAGATCCATCATCTCTGAACGGGCACTTGCACAGTGGTGCGCTCCCACTTAGGAGCCAAAAGGGACAGAGAAAGCAGTAAGGTATCGTGTCCTTTTAAACAGGAGAACACACTTAACTGATTTCGGATTTCCTAAGGAAGGAAAGTTCACTCTTTAGGCATGAAATTCATTCACCTTCTCTGATTCTCAAGTCTTCACCTTTCAGAAGGCTGTGCCTATACACACAAGAGCTACTTGCTCTTACGAAGCCAGTTCACTAGTTTCAGTCTAGCTACTATTAATTCACTTCAGACAGTTGCACCAAGGAACAGAGTAGCCAGTTCTGTGTTTTGGATTAAGTCACGTTCCCTCCATTCCTCATGCACTTCCTGGACACTGCTGAAGCATCTGTTACTAGGCTTCTTCACCAGCTCCTCCCTTTCTCTTCTGTACCAAAAATTTCAATTTCTCCTCCCCGGAAGGTGCTCTCATCTGTTTCTGTTTAGATGACACAGGAAACACATACTCTGGCCAATGTAACAATGACCGTTCTTACTGTGCCTATAATTTGTTTGGGTGTAAGAGTAGTCAGCTTCAGACACTGAAAGCCAGCTTAATTACATCAGATTCTGCAACTTTTTAATTACAGAATACAGAAGTTCAAGGTATTTTGGTTGCCTTTGGAAAACATTGTACATGCCTGTCAAATAAAATCAAGTTGGAGCAATTAGAAATTAAGAGGAATAATACAGGGGTCTGTTATAATCCACCAATGCGGCTAATGCTTTTCCTTATACCATTGCTTTGCATTTCCTACACAAGGGAACTCTGATGTAGCTGAACTCTTGGCCACGATGGGAAACCCTTACCTTGGAGTAACTCGTGTGAGCTCATYGGAAGGGTGCAGAATGCGGCAGGTGGTGAAGGTGAAGGTGGAGTTGGTTTGTGACATGCACTTCCCAGGATGAGGTACTAAATTAAAAAAAAAAAAAAGCAAATTCTTTGCATTTTGCACAGAAAAGGAAAAAAATAAACTTCTGTGGGTTTTGGCATGACAGATGCAAAAAGTGATGAGGTACCTCAGACAGGATCAATGCAAGAAAAGCAAAATACATAAGCATTAGAGGGTTCTAAGAGATACTTGTTCTCCAAATAAACAAATYTAGGACTCCAAGGCCAGTGCTAAAAAGCTATGCTGAAACTTCCCAACCACTAACATTGCCAGCAAGTGGAAAGTTACAACAAATGGGAAGTTACAACAAACATCTGCTAGTACCAGCTCAGGAGTACTAAGATTTTCTGAATGCTCATGCATTTCAGGTTTTAGATTGATTCATAAAAAGGTATCCCCATTACTTTTTCTTTTCAGTAATGGATCCAGCTTGCTAATGCTATCAGAACATACATTGAAGAGTTGGGTGTGAGGGATATGCACAGTGCTATTTCCTTAACTGCTTGGCTTTTAACATCCACAATAAGGAACAGGTAGTTGTTTGGATCCACTACTGTACATCTGTGACAATTCTTTTGTGCATGTATTTTTAAGATTGTTTAAGAACATACATCCTCAGCTGCAGTATACAGCAATTTTTTATTGTGAATAGTTTTCAAATATTTGTGAATAGTCCCGCAAACGCAGCTGTAAAGATGCTATTCTATTGCTAAAGCAGCAATACAGTTCAATTTAAAACAAAACCAAACCCAAAGCACTTAAGCCAATTTCTTTTCTCTTTGTTGTGATACTGCCACGCATATATTAATTTGCTGTACAATGCAGTTGTGGCCACTGCAAAATAATTAGGAAATTTAAGAGCCATGCATCTGAAAGGCTGATTGAAAATCACTCATAGTTAAATATTATATCAAAGATACCATGATTGCATAGGTTATCTTACTTAATAACCAAAATTAGCTGTGATCAAAAGACATGCACAATAAAACCTGTGTGCAATTCCTTCCCCCCTCAGTCCTGCCCAACCCTCTGAGCCATTCCCTGAGTAAGCCACATTTTAATACCACAGTACACAACCATTAACACATTGCAAAGGACAGACAGACAGACCAGCTGGACCAAACACCATTCTGAACTTCCAGAGATGCTTAGCAGAAGCAAGGCAAGTCTTAATTGTGGCTGTGTTCCCTTTTTCATACAAAAAGTATCACAGCTCAAAAAATTGTGTGCAGTTAGGTAGTCCCTTAAGGACACAGCAGATCAGCAGTGCGTGAAGGGTAGAGCATGGGGAGTGTGAACAGTGGAAGCAGAAGTGGCTAAGCAAACAATGTGTGACTTGAGTTAACTTGTCCATCTAGTCAATACTAGGGATGTACTGTTATACATTTAAAAAAGATATTAAAAACAAAAACAAAAACCACCCACACTGGAGTGTCATGTTAACACACTCAAATGTCAGCACAGCATAACATAACAATAAGCTCTACTTCACCTCCAGAGACGGTAATTATGATGCTTCAGGTATCCAGTTGCTTTAGAGATTAGTGTGAACAATATAAAAGCTATTACAAGGGAGCACAGCCTAGCAATCATGATTCTCTCTATATTGTAGAGAGTTAAAATCAGGAGAAAAGGTCAGATAACTGAACATGAAAAAAAWTAGTTATTTAGAAAAAAAACAAAGGACTTAGACATAACTAAGTAGAAACACAGCAGTTCTCCCTGGATGATGAATAGAGAACAGAGTAAAGCAATGCTAGCTTAGGATTGCAAGCTCAACCCAAAAAAGCACATAGCTGTAATAAAGAAACTACATTTTCCAGTTTGTAATACCCATCGGACAGTCCCTCAGATTGGAAACAGGCACATTGAAGATACATAGCTGCATTAGCAAAAGCAAGACTCATTGCCATTAATGAGTCAGAGATAGGAGAAGGCTGCTAAAAGTAGAGAAGTCATTGATCCTAGTAATAGGAAACAAATTAGCGTGAACAAAAAAAATTTTCCAAAGAGGTATTCCACCCTCAAATACCACTAAAAAAAGTCCTGTACCAGCTTCATCCTCCTTCAGTCAACAATGGGGTGTATCACATTGCTGTTGCATTTTCCATCCTTTGGACACAATACAAAGACAGTGAGAACCTGTTGCTGTAAACGGACAAAGTTCATAAAAGGGAAACAAAATGATTCATTCCTAACCAAACAATTTCACATAAGAATGATCAAATCTTGAAATGGTATAAACTGCTGAAGAAGTAATATGCAAGTTTAGAACAACAGAGACTATCTTCACATGCACAGCAAACCATTGTTTTAAATATAACACTGAGTGTCGAAGAAAATCAGTGCAGAGGTTTTAAGAGGAAAATCCTTTTCASGATGCAAAGCTTATATTTCCAGTAAAGATCTGCAATACCAACAGCTGAATGATTTCATCTGCAAAATCCTTCTTCCATCTGTTTTACACAGATTTGACTATAGGAACATCTGCTTCATGTGCCAATGGGTGTAAACATACACTTTTTATTATAYCCTCTTTTTCAAACAAGTGGAAGATTAACAATGAAGCTTCATATCTGCATGAAAAACAATTTGTACATAATGTAATGTTTCACAAAGTGTACAGAAACATCACGCAATTTTATGCATCAGGAAACTACAAACTAAACTCTAGATGCATTTTCCCTCTAAACTAAAAATCAACCTAAACTTTTTCATTTCTTTTTTAAATGATCACTTTAAATAATCAGTTCTTAGCCATTTTGGAAAAAAAGCAAGCATAGTCAAGATAAGACTCTAAGTACAAACACTGCTGTAAAAACATGTTGTAAAGTACTGCAGAATAAGCAGGTACTGCTCGAGCAGCTGACTGCAGAGAGCTCCATCTTCTGGTCAAGCAGAGCCTTTCGCTAACCACAGCACAAAGCTGGTTTTACATTGCTCAGAGCTGTTCCAGGCCCAGCTCGAGCACTCTGAGCTTCCAAGGGGCCATTCTGCTCAGTGCAGGCAGCCTAGCGGATGCGTTTGGGGCACATCCTTCTGCTCAGGGAATCCTTGAAAAACCCACTGGAGCTGGGTTTTCAATCAGCTTGTATAGAGAAAGGTTCAAAGTGAGAGCAGATACACCAGTGGCCGGTCCCGTCCACAAAAAGGTGGCAGACGAACTGAATTTGAGGAAGATCTGTTAGAGGTAACTATACTAAAATGGCATTAATTTTTGTAACATTGGGTCCAGACTAATTCTCTGTTAGGTGAATAGTGAGGAGGCAGAGAGCTGAAAGTGGCCAGTAAATCTTTGCATTATATAAACACTCGTTTGTCAAATACAGAGTTATATCAATATAAACTTTTTTTAAAAAAAATAAAATCTTCAGAGTAAGACTTGATCAGGTGCAAGGGTCAGGTTTTATTCCCATTTTGAAGCAAGCCATTTGGCTCATCATTTCTTTTGAGCGTTTTAACAAAAAGGAAGTTCCCAGGTCCTTCACTAGAGAGAAAAGTGGAATTTGTGCACCCCTTTAACACGGGCTCATTAGATACAGGTGAAATGACAGTTGGGCAACAGTGCTCTTAGACAAATAATTAATTAATTTTAAATTAAAGAAGTTTGTTTTATTGCTCTATAGGAAAAATCTCTGCTTGCTTTGAAAGAAGGTATTTTCCTTCACTGCTATCATTTGGAATGCAGGCTACAGACTTCACTTTTGGCACTCCACGCCACCATGTTCATTCTCAGGTAAGGTGAAATTATGGAAAACTAGCTGGCAAAAACAAGTCATGAATCTACACAGGGCAGGACAAAATTACTGCTTCATGTACTTGCTAAATTCAGCAGAGTTCACCCCCTCCGGTTGACAGAAGGTGAAAACATTGATACCCAGCGCTACCTGCACTGAAAGCTCTTGGCTGACACGGCAGGGAGAATATGGGATATGCTGAAGCATGCACACAACTTTACATTTGTATACACCACCTAAATATACACTGCATATTATCTCAAATTCATCCTGAATTGTAATCAAAGAATGTCTGTAGTAAAATACTTCATGTGGATAAGACACATGCAAGCTGCAAAGCTGAGTTGATTTAACTGAAAGYAGATACAGTTAGAAAATACCTACTTAAGTACTCAGCACTAAGCATTCACACAGCCCTCTGGGCCAGGGCTCTACTTATGTCTTCCATCTCCTTTTCTTAGTAGTGAGTAGAGAAGAAAAGCAAATAAAGAGGTTAGCTACTAAAACAAAACAGAGATGTGTGATAAATACAACAACTAAAATGTGAGCACGGTGCTACCCCAAAGTGGTGTAGATGCCTCCTAAAGAAATGTTCTTCAGTAACAGTGCTAACCGAATGCTCAGAACCTCCAAGAAGCAGTACTTCCATGCCAGGAATATTACTTCTATGTTCCTTAAGCAAGCGACAATGACATTCTTTTCTGAAGATTTACATTTCTGGATTTTCTGTTTATTTTGCCTACTAGAACTGCATGAAATCAAAGACAAGTATTCTTTGCATAGGATTTTCTTAGCTTTCTTTTGGCTAAGACAGGCTCATCATATGCATACAATTATGAAATACAGATGTGAAAAAATATGATTTTATGCAGAATACGATACCTGCATCAAAAGTCTAACAGTTTAACAAGCACAGAGCTCAAATGCTGACAGTTTTCTCTTAAAGGAATAACCAGTGTGAAATATTCATACCATATTTTAAAAGATACATTATTTAAATATGCATCAACACCTTAGTTCTAAGACAATTTACAAAATGTATTACTTTTCTACACCATGACAACCTCCTAAAAGCACATATAGTAATCTTGCTAAAAAACAACTCAGACTTAAGGCATTCATTATGTTTTTCCATAATTCTGGACATCTGTTTGGAAAGACCTCCATGTCATTGTTAAGGTCCAAAAATTAAGTATGGACAGCTGATCCTGAAAATCCATGTAAACATCTTCTACTGAAAGCAAAACAATCAATCAACAGAATTAAAAAGCACAAGTGCTGAAGGATCAGTTTCCACACTCAGTTAAGCATATCCTAAACTTGAATTAAGCATAACTCTTTTAGCTTCAAAATGGTTTTGCGATTTGTATGTTTGCACAAAAAGTGCACCTGAAAGACAATGAATTTTTTAAAAAATAGTTTTATGTATTTATGTACAGTTTTATGATACACTAGAATTCATTTTAAAGAATAAAAATATATTTTGAGGTGACTAAAAAAAAATCTGTGTTGCAAGAGTTACTTGTCCTAGATGATATTAACATAGCTGTGTCCTATAACTTCTTTATTATTCCAATTACACTGAGAATCTCCATTCAAGTGGCATAAAAATTTCTGGGTGTTACTGGAATGACAATTCYGGAATTTACAATCCCAGCCAAACTAATGAGCCCACACACAATTTGATGGTTTACATAGCTCCAAAAGACCAATTGCAGGTCATAAGTTATGCTTGTATTAATTTCTTCCAAATATGTTCAGTGCCCTAATCAGGATATAATCTGAATATATGCTGGGGAAGTTACTTGACATATCAATGCATACTACTATTCTTAACTTTGGAACAGAAAAAAGTTAAGAATTATAGCTTTTTCTTACCTAGAAAACAGAACAATTCAACAGCATGATTTCTGACCATCACTCAGCAAGAAACAACTGATAATCTCTTCTGAATGTATTTATTTTGGCTGCAGGAGATCTTTGGCACTACTAGCAATGTTTACTTTCCTGGATCTAGACTTTAAAAAGACTTTTCTTAGGATTCATCTCAAATTTACAGAGAACAGTACCTGTATACACCCACAAAATGCAGTAAGAACAGCACCTCACAGTACTCTGCCCAAGAACATCTTCCTTGCAAGAAGGGTAAGAGAGAACTTTCAGAGCATCCAGATCAAGCGATGCAGACACCTACCCGAAAGCTTAGCAYGACGTACACCTGCTGAGAATGATGCATGAAGGCACTGTATTTCCAACAAATGTTGTTCTCACATATTGAATGTTTTGTTCCCACATTAGAAGAACTGTACTTACAKACTGCCAGACTCTATGGCCTGCCAAAAGCAACTGTAGGGAGGTACTGTCTGGCTTTTATGAACCCCTTCAACTAGAGTTTTCACAGTGGAGTTATCCTTCATTATAAACACTCCCACTAAACATTTTATTCAAGGTATTTTTCCCGTTTTTTTTTTTATTACTATTACTTTACTTGCACACTCCCTAGCAAGACCCTACTCTGTATAAAGCCTGGAAYTGCCACAAGATCATGTGAGCAATGAGGTCAGTCTTGTGCTTGCAACAGCGCTCTACGGAAATGCACGTCCGCATGCACAGTGGCACCTGCACAGAGGTGCAGCCCTCCCTGCATGGTGTTTCCTAGCAAGAATCCAAGGATAGGCAAAAATGCTGAGGAGGTGTTCTGGGAGGAGGAGGAGTTGCACAATATTTAAATACAAAATAACCTCAAAACCTAACCACACGCCTGTCTGATCTCAAATTCTTCTTCGGTGGAAAGACTGTGGATTCTAAGTACTATCGCATTAAGCGCCTACACTAAAAACATCCACAGTACCTCTTCTGTGCATACTACCTGATAGATTGCTTCAACAAAAAGCAGATATGGCAGTATCTTCACTTCATTTGAGCAAGGCAACAAATAATATTGTGGTGGCACATGGATGCTCTTAAATCCTATGCAACTGGATCATTTGGAGAAAGAGTAAAGATTGGGAAATTAAAGTTTTAGGTGGACTTATTTATTCTACACAGAAGTTACTCATTTTGACAAATTTCTGTATTCCTATAACGTACCAAARCTGTTCAACAAAAAAATACAAACTGAAATGAGATTACCAGCAGGACAGCTTTGTAGATTTTTAGCTACTTAATTTTTAAATAGAAAATATGCTTAGAAACCATGTCTGAGATAACTAGAGTTCTCCCAGGCAGTATCAGGAGGATCTAGGAAGTAACCTATTCTACAGTGACCTGTATCCAGATTATAACAGAAGAAGAAACGGAGGGAACTAAAAGTCTTTCCTGCCAATTTGTAATCACAGGGCTGGTCTAAATTTGTTTTTCTGTTCCAAACCAAGAATTCTCCCAAATTATTACCCATTATCTTTCTAATCTGTTCAGTAAAAAAAAAAGTATACACACATACACAAATATATGTGAGTATATATAGAGTCTCTGATAATAAAGTCTTACAACTTTTAACATGTTCTTGTGCTTACTGCCTTTATAATTAGAAAATTCTTTCTCCAAGATGCAGCCCCGATAGCCTTTTTTTGTGCAATTATTCCATCCTGAATACATGGAGAACTGCTTGTTCCCTTTCTCTCTGCATGCAACACATTTTAAAAATACGTATCTTCTCTTGAATCTTTTCTTCTTTGCCCCCCGTTCTCTCCCCCCACAAAAAGCCAGTTATTTCAGTCTTTGATCATAATCCATATTTTTTTAGATCTCCAGCTTTTCTTGCTATTGTTAATTGGACTCTTTGAATGGTAAACACCTGGACAATATCCAAAACTGCACAGAACTGTAGCTGAGGCCTTATTCATTTCCATATTAATAAAAAAAWWAWWAAAAAAAAWWAAAAAAAAGCTAGTATCATTGTTATTTCTGGACAATAGATTTCATAGGCTAAAGTAAATTTTTGCAGTKGAACAGGAAGTTGAAGGGTTTGGAAGAAATTTCATCTTACAGTAACTGACTGAAAGCAGTAGCTTTCTTTCAAAAGCTTAGAGCACTGAATTGCTATTTTTCAGTGAGCTGAGGATACTCTGTACTTCACAAAATGAGGAAATGCTATCATCTAGCCCTGAGACATCATCTAATTTTCTAAAGAGTGGTCAAATAAGTTATAATTTATTCCAGAAAAAGGAGGGAGAGGGAAGTGTCCTCATTTAAAGTAGCTACATATAAACATGAAATCTGAAGGAAAGAGTAGTTCTGGCAGCTTTTTGACTCTGGACTAAATACAGTTCTTCACCTATGGTAAATCCTACCAAATGTAGTGCTCTTATAAAAGTTAAGAAACAAACAGAAAAACTCAAAACACATCTACAGTCTGAGCACCTGCACCCTCATATCATAATGAGTGCAAAAATCAGTTCAGAGCATCTAACAGACCACGCAGTAGGTAGTCATTTGAAAATACTTACATCTTAACATGGCATAAATATAAAGGAGAGAATTTAAGAATAATGTGGTGGATGGGAGATGAGGGAAATGTCATTATTCTCCATGTAAAGACATCCTTTAAATTCTTTTTATCCACTGAGTTTATCTGAGAATTTAAAAACAGGTAACTATCTGAGGTAACTGAATTCAACCTGCAGAATTGTTTTGCTTGATTTTCAAGGCACTTCTATTTGTTTCAGTAAAGGCAGCTTAGATTCACCTTTTGTCATTATTTTGCCTCTGCTTTTTTACAAAGCACAGAAGCTAAAGCATGGCATCATCTCTCATGATGAGTCAGGAAAATATCTGTACTATAAACATACAAAATATATATAGTCTATACATAATATACACTGAAGAGTGAGCTGAATACCCATACAAGCCCCATGCATGCCAGCATAAGGCGTTATGAATGAATCACTTCCTTTTAGCAGCCTTCTCTTATCAAAATAGAGTAAGTTATTGACCACAAATGCTGTTACCAAAAAAAAGTCAAATTAAAAGATTATTAAAGAAAGGATTTTTGAGCTAATGTTAGAATGGTTATGCTCTAACTATTGCACGCATTAACGTGCAGACGCTACACACAAAGCAATACTATGGATGCTGTTCTGGAGAGATGTGAGAATGGCCCAGTAATCAAAATCCTGTAAAGATGTCAGTTTTACTGGACTTAACGAGTTTCCCTCACCAGACCCCTCATCATCGTCAGTCGCGGACTCCTGCATCTCCTCTGTGAAAGCCTGAGATTGGCTGCGGTTATTCTTGCTGTCTGAAACAGTCACTCGTGCTTGTGACCTCTCACCTGAGGTCTCTGTGTGCTGAACTGGCGTCGAGGTAGTTAGGCCCTTGTAAGAAATTTCACCTGTTTCATCTTCCTCATAGTCATTAAGGCAGTACACTTCATCCAGGTCGAGGTCCAGGGTCCTGAAGCCCTTAGTGACAACCCCAGGCCTCGGGTCCAGGATCCCACCCAGGTGAGGCTGAGCCAGCTGCTGCCAGTGGTGCAAAGTGGCAGAACCTTGAAAGGGAACAGAAAGAAAACCAAAATAAATCAGCAAGCAATCCCAGTTCCAAAAGGCAGAAAATCTACTTATGCAGAAATCCAAATCTCAGTTTCTAAAGGTTTGGCACTTCTATGAACTAGCTTAAACATTTCTATGAAGATAGGCTATAAGGCAAAACCGTTCCACTTACTCTTCAGCATTTCCAGACCAGTATGAAGTAAACTGGTCACATAAATACTAGATARGCTAAGTCTGGTAGTCAGATATGATCTCTTTGTGTACATGCACCTCCCCTTCTCTTCAATATTCTTATCCTCCTAAATTTAAGAGATTCAGCAGGAGTAGAAAGAATTTATATTTAACAGTCAAGCTGAGCATCACCACAGAAAGCTCTAAGAACACATACCACATAATCCTGCATTAAGCTCACATGAAGAAAGGTGCTAGAAACATGGTGGAATTTATCACTGGTGACTAACAGGAAAACAGCAATTACACAGGTTATACAGCAATTATCACATTCTAACATATGTTAAAAAGCCACATCAACTCCAGGTACATATAAGCAGATAATAGCTCTGATCTGTGTCTCCAGTCTAAACACTTGTATGGCTCCTATCTGAGCCCCTATGCTACAAGAAATCACTATTCTACAGCCATATGCTACTGTACCTGTAGCTTCATCCTTCGTAGAAAAATGTTTTGAGTGAGGAAAGAGGTGCATTTTAAAAGAGAACAACATTTCGATATTCAAAAATTCAATTTGAGACAACGAGTCAGAAAGAGTAATGTAGCAGGTTACACTGACGCATACACTGAGATGGGCCCCTAAAATCAGGGGAGGATTTAACTGACTCCTGAAGAAGTAYGATTAAATACTGCTCACAAAAGCCAAAATTTTCCCATGTGTGCAAACCAATCACTACTTTGTAACRTTTGGCTTAAAACTATTCATTCTAGGTCCTGCAATGCAAACAAAACATCCTYGTTTACATTTCTGCCAGCTCAAGTACGAGTAGCTTTTGCTGTCACGTTCTCCATTCCCAGCAGAATACAGACTCATTCAACAGGCCGACATATGTGTCTCAGCAGTACTAAAACACTCCAACCTTCATTTCTTTGCATGCTAATATGCAAATTGTAAAAGACCAGTTAAGTAGGAAAGGAATGGACCTTATGAAACACATTTATTTCACAACTGAAAAAATCCCATGGAMCGAAACCAATTGTCATTTCACAGTAAGAATTACAGGTAGCAAACAGGGAAAACTTTCTTTAGAATGACTGAGATGAGTAAGTAGCATTGAAAAATAAGCCTATCTCACTGCATAAGACTTACAATTTTTAACTCATCATGAAAAATAAATGAAAAGATTGTGCAATACAGAATACTCTGGATCTGCAGTGCAAGTTACTTCAGATGAATACCTGCATCTGTATGTGTATAAAAGAGCATTTATATATAAATATACATTTATATTTAACTTTGGGGAACTAAATAGGATCTAGACTGATCAGTAGACTTGAGGCTTGAGATGTAGAAGCCATTACAACTCCAAAAGAAATAACTCTAAGGRAAAGAAATATCTACCCCTTTAGCTCATATTCATTTCTGAATTGTTCAAAAGGTCGAGTTTTTGTACTTCAAYATTAAAAAAAGTGGAAAGGTGCCCAAATACTGCCAAGTCTTGAGCGCAGAATATGGCTTCACTGTATGACAGTACTCTCAAAAAGTTACAGAAAGACACCAAAAACTGAAGTTTMTTTCTGCATGCACTGTATACAAGTATAAAATCCTATTGCTGATTACCTTTATGCATAAGCTTATGAAGAGGTAATCTCTTCAAAGACTTAGAAGCTCTGCAGACTACAAGCATTAAGCTGACAACATTTAAAAYCTTTCCTGTGGAAATATATTCACCATGATAACTGTATTTTAAGCTTTAACATTTCTACTGGCATTATGTATTATCAGTATGTTTTGGAAACTGGAAATCAAAGCAGGCTCAGCTTCAGCACGAAAAGGAGAATATTTGATTTCTGTGCACCTCAGTTACCTTAAATCTTGATCTCAAAACGTCTCTAAGGGAGCCTTAACTTTTCCATACAGAAAACTAACCCAAGTGCAGAAAGCAATGTAATAGCTATCAATGCCCTTATGATTGGAGGAGGGGGAAAATCCAAATGAGGAGGGGAATACAGTATTTCCCCTATATTGAGTAACAGTCAATTGCAGAGTTTTGTAAACTATGTTATCAAAAATAGCTGACCTGAGGGAATGAACATGGAAGAGTGGTAGTGGACTGCCAGGTTGAAGTGAGCTAAATTAAGAGCCAAATGAGCAWCTGAATCAAGCAATCGATCTTTGTTCTTTTATTCCCAATACCTGCAAGATCACATGTGTAGCGCRGTGGTTGAGGGAAGCTTGGAGATATTGGTGCCATGATTGCAAAATGAGTAAAGAGATAATTAGTCCAAGGTTTAGTTTTGACATGGGACATGGGGAGCTCTATTTTGCAYGCATTACCCAAGAAGCTGCAGATCCACAGTAATAAAAAAAAGCTACATATCAAAAGCAAACGAGTCAAAATCAAGCAGTCATCTGATTTGACGAAAATAAATACTTTTTCTTTTAAAGGTGTAAGAGTATAGGATTCGTTTCTTAGTGCTACTGTCATCCCATTTCTTTTATTGAGAGATTTAAAAGATTGCTTTAAAGGATCAAAAGTCACTAATCTGAAAATTAACATAGAGCTTCCCTCATTTCTATAGCACAAGCTCCCTTAGGAAAATAATAAAAATCAAAAGGCACAACTACTGACAACTGACTGTACTTTGCCACAGTAGCATTAAATAACTCAGTTTATCCACAAAGTTGAAGAAAATTTTAAATCTAAYAGAAAATTGCTAGGGAAAGAAACTAAGCTGGAGAGAGGAATAGAATCATAAACACGTATTTAGTAAAAGATAACAAGCACCAAACTTATGAAACAGGCAGATATCCACATGTTACAAATGAGATTCAAAAATAAACATGAGAAGTATTTAAAAGGTTCGGTAATTTTAAAGAAAAAAAAGAACAACAAACAAAACTGAGGAAAACAGACAAAGATGAAGACTGAAAAAGTTTATTGGAAGAAAAAAGCAGATATAATGGGACAGTGACAGAAATCTATTACAGTGGTAGTAATCAGTAACTGAAATGGAGTTGGATCATCCCTTTTCTAATGTGATACAAGAATTTTTATGGCTGGTTGAAAGCAATCAAAAAACAAACTACTAAGAGCTATTAAAGAGAATAGACCTGTGCACTGTGGCTGYATTTTCACTTGAACAGGTAAATATAGCATGTCACTTTCTTCAGACCACAAAAAGGGTTAYTCTTGTTTCTGAAAATGTGTCAAGCTAAATGCTCCTTATAGATAAATTAACTAAAAAAAAAAAGGGAGGGGAAATGTTGCAATTAAAACACATAAAAACAGTGTAATCTAACACAAGTTTGGTTTTTTTAAAAAAACCTCCCACACTATGAAACCAAAGCTAAATCACCTAATTATCACACCTCTGAAGCATATGAACTATGGCAAAACASTTTAATTCTGTTCAGTCTTGAGTGAGTTTACTCAATTTAACTGTGAGGAACAGTCTGAAAAGACTAAAAAGAAATTCAGGTAGAATACTCTACTCTTATRTGCTCTGTTTACTTTGTTAGGCAGATGACAGAAAAGTAATTGCCACTGAAATAAAACTCTAGCCCTGACTACCTACCTGTATTATGATTCATTCTAAAAAAATACATGGATGAAATTTGGCTAAAATAACAAGGTATTTCACATATGAACCAAAGTCAGACTTGTGTCTGTCAACTCAAGACAGCCAATGGAAGCCATTTTTAATCATGGRCGTAGTCCTGTTAAGACCACCTGGAGTACCTGAAGTTAAGGTCTTTGCAGACACTTCTTCGCAGAACTGAGATTTGACGCATCTTTTAAGCACCTACTAATATTCTGATATTTAAATTTCAGATATCCAGCTACCTTTCTTCTTTAAGTATGAAATAGTAATGTGAAGATTTAGACCAGCTATGAAGCTGCATTACTGATGTATGCATGACCTGTAAAATTTATTTTACTCTATTAGCTGGATTTCTTTCCTAATCAGCTTTTAAGGCTTGTAGAAAAACATAGCAGTTAGAAGAGTTCAAACCAACAACGTGGATTACTGTCTCGAAAGTAAAAAGAATACGTATTGCAAAGATTTCCTGCTTTCTGGTGGTGGATGAGAGACCACAAAGAGTCACTAAGAAGAACAGATAAAGGCCGAGGCCCTTTGTTATCACCTTCTAGGGGTTTCACAATCTGAAGCTTCTCTGGCAGGTAGGATCGACTGCTGATAGACATTCCTGAATATCCAGTGAATTCTGAAAATCTGGAGTGAGTTCCCAGTGACATGATGCTCTCTGTAGGAGTAACGGAACCACTATGGAGTTCACCCTTTTCCGCTAGTTCCCGCAACTTCCTTTCCTGCTCTTCTTCAAAGAACTTTCTCTCCGAAAGGTAGTTCTCACGCCTAAGGGACAGCCTACGAAGGGCAGTCTCTAGGTCACTGGAACCAGGTGTCCCTGGAGTTCCAGGCTTCTTCATTCTATCTTCATTTCTAAAGCATAGCAGAGGAGGAAAACAAATGGAGGTAAGGAGGAGAAAACAYACTTTCAGAAGCTTAAAGCTTTCACATGACAGTTTTGAGACATACAGCAACACCTTTAAATTTCAATGTCTGCGAACAACACGCTGCTCTTCCAGCAGAGCTCGAAGGCAAACACTGATGCTTTCTTTTTTTCATACTGTTTCAGAACCTTAGCTCCTCGTGGAAACTCCTTGTTGGAAAAGTTGTCCTTTAATTAAGAGCTTCCTGCTACAAAAAGATGAGATGCTCCTAGATGTTACTGGACTCTCACTGTGATACAAACTCAGGCGAGCAGGCCAAGTCTTACATGGCCAATGCTGCAAGAATATCTCAGTGAGTCACAGAAGTATAGTACACTGGCAAATATTCATTGTTTGTTTTGGGATATTAGCATATGTAGTATATTGTGCAGCTTTATTTGGGGATGTAAGGGTGGGACAAATTATTGGAGCAGCAAAGTCCTRACTAGTTTCATTCAGAATTTTTTACATGAGGTTACCTACTTTTTTTTGTTGTTTTAGGATCAGAAGAGTTAGCTTTGCTGCAACTTAGATCATAATTTTTTGGCATTAATGCAAAATGGTGAAAAAAACGATTAGTTTTAAATGCTGACCTACATTTTCAAAAGCAAAGAGTARTTTCACATCATCTGGTGATGATGCATCTCAAAACACACGTGAATTGCAGAGATCAATATACAGAACTTTAAAAAATAAATCCAGCTTTTGTAAACTCAGTGCATAAATCAAATTACTTTTGAAAATGTAGGTCACTGGTTTAGCCTACACAACGTGAGACAAAGATGAAATACAAATGCTCTCTGCTTCACATGTCAAGGAGAAAAAAAAGCCAACACTGCCCTCCCCTGTCACACACACATGCACACATACACTCCCGTCCTGAAGTACTAACCCATTGTCAGCAGATTCTGTCTCTAGGATGATGCTATTGGTCTTGTTGTCTATCATAATGTTAGAGATGTCTCCCCCATAGAAGCTAGAACGTGGAGTGCTGATACAGCTAGATATTACCGAGTTCATAGCAGAGGACTGGTTAGAGCCTGGAATATTCATTGGYGATGGAGTCATGGATCTCTGCTTGACAACTTGGTTTACATTTCTCACCGTCTCGAAGACCCGTTTCTGATGACTGACAAGATACGTACAGTTAATAATCACATGCTGGAGCAACATCTTGCCTCAAGAACAGAGAAAGAGGTAATAACTTGTTAATGACCATTTCTATCACAGCCTCCCGCCCCAATCTTGTCCTTATAAGCATCTGCAAAGAAGTTTATGTATAGTCTGATATTTGCCACATAATCTGGCCATTACATTCAATCCATCAACATATCACTTTCTTCATTCTAAAATACACTTTAGACAGMTCTTTCAAGAATTGAGAATTTGAGAATGCGCACAATCCCCCTTAAATATGAATCCAAATTAAATGAGTGCATTTCAGTGGAATAGCGAAAAACCTCATAAAGCCATTRTGTGGAAATGAGTTTAAAATGTGTATCTCTTCTTTCAGTTCCTAACTTTGAATGAAGGTAATCCATTTTAAGAGAGAATTTGGATTAATTCTACTGAGTGTCCTTAAGGCAAGCAATTCTCGTATCTTTACTTTTTGTAACCAATTTCACACCCCCTAAACAGCATTAAAAAAACAACAACAACAAAAAAAAACCAACCAAACAAACAATCAAAAAAAAAACCCAGATATATCATGCAACCACAGCCTAGAGAGAGGCAGGCTGTCAAGGCTGGAAACCTAAATTCTGACCTACTTATAAAGTTCATTCTTTGTCACCATTGTCCKGATTTCAAAACTAACTTTGTTCATCTGCTTCAGGATTAAGATCAGATGATACTTCAACTGAAAATTTCTTCAAAAAAATAAACTTGCCCCATATCACACTACAAAACAATTGCTGCTTTGCTTTACTGTTCAACATTGGCTGAATACAAGAACAGCACACTCATTCCAACTTGAAGGYAACACTGCAAGAGTTTTTCAGTGACAGTATGCCTTATGCTATTTGATGTCTTTCAATTTTCTTTCTGTTCATGACTACTCATTAGTTGTGTCTTCTGTGTGCAGCCTCCAAATCTACAGCAGCTTGTCTCTAAGAAGCTGAATGTAAGAGCATCTATCARCAAGCAGTCCCACAGAACTTAGAGTCACCACCACCAAATATCTAAAACCCAAAACAACCATGAATTCAAAGGAGGTGTCCATCMTTGGTACATCCATACCAATGGAAAAGATATTTTAAAGTAGTCAAACTAGACTTATGTTAGACAACTCTGGAAAGACAAAAGGATCCTACAGAGCTTGAGCATGCTCACATCTTTCTGATCTTGCATCTTCCTGAGCAACATCTTACTCTGTTCAAGCCTCAGTTACAGTTCCTGTCTCCTGCTCAGCTAAGCTTTAAGTATCTGCTGAACTTTGCTGTAAYATGCTTAAAATGTTTCTTAAAGGCAGTTATTGCGTCCTTCCTAATTGTCCACTCTTTGTAAAGCACAGGCCAAAGCAGGGAGAAGTTCTAATAGGCCCCTAATTAGGATTACCTTGGTTCAAAATAATCAGCCCGTGCTTTGTAAARATAGGTGAGATAGACCTATCGCTGCACACATGCAACCTATGTCAGTACAGCTATTTCTGCTATATTGCAACTTTATTTAGCGTTTGGAGCTTCAAAAGCACTTAACTTGTTTCAAACCACTGTCTTSCTCAACTCAGGACAACCCTAACAGAAGCGATGCCTGCTGCAATTCACCTGGGTACTTAGTTTGGTCTCTGTTACACAGCTGCTCTGAAWCCCTGTTTTTATTGACATTCTCCACAGAATCTGGATTATACYAATGATTACCTAGTAATTTCTACTCTGAGACCCTAAAAGAGGGCCCAAGGAACAGAACTCAYCCCCTAATCATAAACTGAAGAAACYTAGTATAACACATAAGAAAACCAATCATTTTTCATTATTAGTCCAGTGTTTTCAGTGCCTAAGAATGAAGGTAAAGTTACAAAGACAAGGTAAAGCCTGTATCTGGGRGGTTTCTTTTGTCAGCTTAACCAGAAAATATAAACATCCCAAAGACCAGGCAATTTATTTTGYCTGTCATTCACACGCTCCCCAAAACATTTCCTCATTTCCTGCTAAACCCCTAGCATAATTTTTAGTGTCTTTTCCTTTCCTTCCTATCAAAYAGTAACTGACTTCAAATACAATCAATTTCTTAAAGAACATAGAAATCAATTCTTTTCAATCGTACGCCAAGTCAGGAGAGTCAGGTTCATCTAAATGAAGTTCCTTCCTCATTGACCCTTCTATCTCTGCTGCCAGAGAATCCTGTTAAAAATCAAGAACAAAGGAAAAAACACATATCATAGTATTATTAGGTATTCCCAAACTGTCATTCCAGACAAAAAAAAAAATCTTACTGCTGGTAATTATGTGTCACTGCCTAAATGAAATTAAGCACAGAGTTTAAGTGCCAAACATTCACAAATCTAAATGACCTTCTGATCTATGATTAAACATTTAAAGGTCATTTTTTAACAAAAGACACATAAACCTACATAACAACTATTCTTTTAATAAACTACTGAATTTTCAATGACCCTAAAGCAAAAAGGTATGTGTAGCCTATTTAAATGTCCAAGAACAATAAAGTATACCATAAGTGACTAGAAGCCACATTAAGAAACCATTAGGTATTGGGAAACTGTATCTATGAGGATGTTTAAGAAAAATGGGAAGCTCAYCCTGGAAAACCAGCCACAACAGTATAGGATATGCGTAACAAAGATGTATAGAAATGTATAACAACCCACTAATGCTACCCATAATTCACAGCATAAGTTATAGCAACTTTAGATCTTATTATAATCCTGCACTAAAAACAACCAAWTGCACAGCATCACTGCGTCAGAACTAAGTATGCAGAACTGGAATACTATATGCATACAGATTTCATTATCATCAAAAGAAATAAACCACCCATGCTCATGTCTGGCCTAGCACCCACCCTGACACTGTAATTCAGATGCAGTACTTAAGTTTCTTTTCATTGCTTTTTTACAATCTGCTCACCATAGGGAAGAGACCAAGAGAGTGGTACCGACGTGATATGGCATTTGGCATAGTCTTGTTCCTAAGGTTTTTCAGCTCTTCTTGAGCCTCATGAAGCATTTCCATGCACTCTGCATACTTGTCTTCCAGCTCCCGCAACTGCAACATATAGAAAAGAGTCTAAGACCTAATGGGCTGCACTACTGTCACAAAAAGCCCACAGTAACAGTAATGAGGTAGGAAAGAACACTCCACTGAAAAGAGTGAATTTATGCATCTAAGAAAATTATGATTAACAGAAGTAAGTAATCAGAATACATAAAAGTTTATGCTGATGATTATCAGAGGCCTAAGATTATCTTAAGTATCTACACAAAGTCATGTGTCAAGAAGAAGATATGAGGCTAAAAGTCTCTTTGGTTCAATCATGTACAGTTGTTCTCATTTTCCTAACTACTGTCATGACCACCACAGTGACCATCAGCATGAGAAAAGAACGTGACATTTTACAAGGTTCCAAAGAACTTAAGAGAATTTTAAAATCAAGATTTCTATATATAACCTCCAACAAACTAAGACCATGCCTTATTTTTAGTTTGACTTTTACAGGAAACAAAGCTTATGTAATCACTCCATTTTCAGATGTGTCTTGGTCTGTGTGCCCTCACAGTTCATCAGCTGTTTCAAGTCAGCTCAGCAGAGGGGCCGAAGTCTTAAATACTACATTTCTGTAAGGCCAGAGGGAGATGTCATAAAAGACCCATCTGCAGAAAAAGCTCCAACTGGCATTTCCACCTTAGACACCAAGTAGACCACGACTATGAGACGACCACAAGAGTTCAGGCTTTATTCATTCCGTTTTGTCCATTTTGAACATGTGAATAGAGCACCCAGAAGGTACATGAGTTCTGAACTGTCCTTTGTTTACTCACTGAGCAGATACAACATGAATGAATTTTTCTATATTATCTCATTTTTCAAAATAAGCTTAAGCTACCCATAGAAAAGTCAACCTCTAAAGGGGTTCCTACATAACTCATAGCCTCAGCTTTTCAAAATACCTACCTGTTGAAGGAGGAGAAAACAGGACAGAAAATATTTTGAAATCTGCTGGGAAGACACTCCTTCATTCTTTATGCAAAGATAACATTATTTAATGCTTCTGATCCAGCTTAGATTAAAACTCTTATGGTGAAAAGTGAATAGCCATTGTCCTACCACTAAATTATTCTAATACTATACAGTGTACTCACTTCTGCTGTGAGCTGTCGCTGGGCATCTTTAGCTGCTCCCAAATGYTGGACAAGTTCTTCATTTTCAACTGCACACTAAAATAAATAAGTAAAAAATGGTAGAAATAGTGTCCTGTGATGAAGTTTRCATCCTATACTACAAGTAAGTAGGAAAGTTCTGACTTTTCTCATGACTGTCTCTGCAGCAATGTTAGTCCAAAAGTATGTTAGTTTAAAAAYATTTAAACAACATTTTAAAATAGTAATAAAAGTGAATCCAGCATCAATCTCTATCCTTCCAAATGAACATCCAAACCCTGAAATGGGTATCTTCCCACTGAAATACCTATACTGTTATCTCAAAGTCTTTAGGAGTTTAGTATAGAATTTTGCACTTAATATTTCAAATATATTTAAAGGTATATCATATTCATATTTTTCAATAAATTCCTATTATCTAGTCAAGGATATTAGATACTAAACAAACAAGGTACCCAGATGAGTAGGGTAGAATATCTCTCTGAAGCTGTAATATACTAAGAATTCTAACTCCCCTTCCAGCTACAACCAGGGCGAAACACAGTTGTATTATCTTTGTAATTGGATGCCTTACAGCTTTTGCCTTTTTCTGGAGATCAACTATCTGAGAGAGAAGATGGGTAATTTCTTCCTGTTGCCGGGTGGCATCTTCAGTTTTCTTTGCTAATTCTTCTGAGATATTGGCAATCTGGATGTTTGCATCCCCTTTAAGATAAGTGATTACAATTAACATTGTAACATCAAAAAGCAGAAAATAACAACTTATTTCAGAGTATCACTTGACTCAGTAGGATCTCATTCCTATATACAGCAAGGTATTTTTAAAAGAAACAGTAATGAGAAAAACCTCATAGAACACTCATGCTACAAAAGAGATTGTACTTTCCCTTAATACTGATGTTTTCCATATAAAGCTATTCTGCAACAGAAAAAAAATGTATCTTACAGACAGAATTTTGTGCTGTGCCTACCAGGTGAACTGAAAACACTCTCCTCATAATTCTTTAAATAAGGAAAATCATTACTATGGAGGTGTGTGAGAGAGGGTGCAGAGGGGCACAGGGAAGACTAACTGATCTATAACTCAGCTTAAGCATCACTGARCAAAATGCCAAATGAGAAGAAAAAYATGGACATACTCAGCTCTTTTACACAGTCATTGACAAGCTGTTGTTCCTTTTCTTCATAAGTAATTGTTTCAGTCTTCAGCTGACAAGCCTGTTCAAGAAATCCACATCAAATATGCTACATTAGCACACTTGTTCTTTGCCCGTCTGTTGCTGCATTCCCATCTGCTTCAGAAAGACAAACCTTTCAAAACACTCCTCCAGAAAGACAGTGAGAAACAACAGTTTTTTGCCTGCCCTCCCTCACGCCCTGAAAAGTGGGGCCAGGTGAACATTCAGCAGATACATTACTACCTAGAGAAACTTGCATCATTATCGCCATGTCCCCACTAGGTGTCACCTTCACACTTTGAATAAAAACAAGCCTTAACACAAAAGACATATGGAGCTTCACCTGGCCACCTGAACATAGCTGGGTATTATCACAGACTAACTAAATGCTTGATTTAAACACCTGAATTTGAAAAATAATAATTCATAGAGTATTTGAAAAAAGTCTGGAGTTGTAACTATTTCCCATATAAATCTACCTACTTTTCTCTGTTTTTCTTCCCTGCTGTGCTTCTAGGAGCGGCAAGAGCAGCCTGGCTGCACCTGGCTGGTTCTATCCTTCAGTCTAATGTATCCCCAGTGCGCATACAGCCATGCACAGACTGCATCTGCAGAGAGCAGCACAGCTCTTGGAGCTTACAAATCTGTCTCCAAACTGTGCCAGACTGCATCTCCTCCCTGGAAAGGTAGTTAGTGCTGTACGRGGTTCTCCTGTTAGCTCCTGAATCAGCAGCCCTTTCAGTTCTAATCCTACCTTCATTACTCTTAAACCACCTACTGCTCATCCTCCTTGCATGACTTCGTAAGGATGTGTACAGCATTCTCCATTACGCGGTGTCTTGTCCAAAGATGTGACACTACCTATTTGCAATGGGCCCTGCATTTACAGTAAAAAACAGTACTGATGCTCCATTTTCCAAAAATTTATTCTCTGCTCAAAAGTATTTCTTCTGCTATATTCCACTAGATGTTTGCAAACTTGTAACATGCCCCCAAAGTTAAAGATTGTATTAAAAATTCATATAAAATTATTGATTGGATATTCAATTGTGAAGTGTTATTTCTGGTAGGTTAGGAAGTGAGGGGAAGTAACAAAAAAAAGTCTCTCATATTCCCACAACTCCCCCCAAACCCAGTGCAGTCTGTGAAACAAACAATATTGTTACAGATTAAAGRAAAAAAAGCACAATATTCTTAAAATATTAACAGCCTGACTTGAAATTCATGAATTGAAGATACTTAATGCAAATTCAGCCTACCAGTTTATATTTTGACAAATACTGAACGTGTACTAGACGGGACACGACAGTCTGCAAACTTCGGGGCTGCAACTAAAGTCACTAATAGTSTACCAAGGCAGGCTTTTAAGAGGTTCCAAACTGCAATGCTGTAGTCTAAAGTCTGCTCATGCTGCAACACTGAGGCTGCACCCTAGCACATTCTACTGGCAAAGAAACTGCTACAAATTTAATGTAGCTTCCATGTTTCAGTCTTCCTTCATTTAGGAGGATAAAGGATGGTGATTAAATAACTGAAGAGATCTGTGTCACATATGGGATTATGTACTCCTATTCAGACTCATAGAAAKTTATTAAAAACGCATCTTAGTACTTGTGGCAATTAAGAGGACAGTTGCATTAAGCAAAACATAAAGGGAGTAATTTCACCTCTGATCTAAGCACAACATTCTCCTCTTCAAGGTCCTTGAGTTTCTTTTGAAGAGAATCCAAGTGAAAGTAGTTCTGGACGGAGGAGGAAGATTCATTCCTCTTCAGCCTTATAGCAAAAACAACAATTTTAATTCACTTTACTTGCAATGTGGCCAGTCTCACATGAGAAGGAGGTCTCAAAAGCAGTCAGTCACATGAATTACGTCTTTGTTCACGACAATATGTATAGGCAACAACACATGAATTTTTTTAAAAGAACRGAACTTTTTTCTTTTTTSATAGTTCCTCACACCTCTTATGGAAAAATTATCCAGCCAAGGCTATGAGGAAACAATCTTACTAGATGGAGCATYTCCTTCTCTGGAGATCTTCAAGGCCCGCCTGGATGCAACCCTGTCTACCATGCTCTAGGTGACCCTGCTTGGGCAAGGAGGTTGGACTAGATGATCTCCAGAGGTCCCTTCAGACCTTACTGATTCTATGATTCTATGAACTGAATGGCTTTCTGATTAATGCTGCACATGTTTCCTGAGAATGCTGCAATAGCTTTGCAGGCAAGAGCAGAGAGTTGCTTCAAAGCCCACAATGCTGCTCAGGCAGCAAACTGCCTGGAACACACTGTAAGCCATGCTTTATCATCTCCTCTCTACTGCTGTAAACAGCATGGCATTTTTCACAGCATATCAGGCTCTTCAAGCACTAAGGTCACTCACACAGCTTGCTTACAGGTACGTGGTGCAGTGTAGTGCAGTAATGGGGACCAATGTTTGCCTTACTGATACACTGGGCCAGTTCCTGGTCTAAACTTCCTGGGAAGTTTTAGTGCTGTGTCATCAGCTTCTTGTGGTACTTTCTCCTCCTGCCTCTTGTCAGCACCTGCATAGCCAGCTGGTCCAGCGGAAGCCCTTCCAGGTGATACCATGCACCATCTAAGTTCAGAGTTCAGAGTCCCCTTTATAGCTCCATTGTACAGAGGGATCATTTTGTTACCTTTGTTCAAACTGGCCCTGCTTAGTACCAGACAAAGGTTTGGCATCACAGATCGACAACTTACGGTGTGGARCAGATGGACTCCGGCTCACTTTCCTCAGCAGCACTGGTATAAAACTGGAGCAACTCATCTTTCATGGAGAGCTCATGGCGCAACTGAGAAACCTGAGCAAAGAAACAGGTCTCTATTTATTTAAGAATGTGCCTAGAAAAGGAAGTTAGACTATCAATTAGTCATTCTCTAAGTTATCAGCTACAGGCTAAATCAAGATGCCAAGACTGGAATAGACAGGTTTTTGATTGTTTTTGTTTTAGTAAAAAGAGACATCTAAGATCCGCAATCTTGATTCACTATTGCACTATTCTTGATTCACATCCACAGAAATAAATGGAATTCAATGATACTGCAAAAAAGTAACACGGCACAATTATTTCAAACATCATTTTCTTTTCCATTTTATGTGATGATTGCCACCACCGGGCACAGATACAGATCTTGTCCACGTTTCCCCAACTTCAAAAGACTTTCACAACATTACTACAACAAAGGCATTGTGAGGTTACATTTGAGCCTTCCTTGCCTGTCGATCTGCAGCTGCAGAAAAACAACACATGGTAGCAGGGTTGCCATTCAGCAATTGCTGCAACTGTTAAGGCTGCAATTGGTTTCTCAGTCAAACTCAGGGCTTTGATGGCTCCAAAACCTGAGCCTAGTAAAGCAAGCAGTATGTGGGAGTCCCATATTTAGTATAAATATGTACCAAACATGAACAAAACATCAGAATCAGGTGGTTAAAATACTCCATAACTGTCAGCTCCAAAAACATAATCTTGGTTATTTCATATTGTAGCTYGCCAGCAAAAGATACTAAAGGCTAAATTACACAGGAGCACTTAAGCTATTTCACAGCAGCAATTTAAGTCCTCAGTAGTAGGAGATTCATTCTGAATTGCTTAGGTGTAAGTAGCRTACCAGAGCAGACAGGTCCATTTTCTTCTGCTTGCACTGCAAGACCAGGTCGTGAGTTTTCCCTTTCCAAAGCACAAACTGTAAAGCACTTTTTTTTCAGCAGACTTTCACCCTCTATATTGTCAACATATTTATATTCCCAGTTATCTTGGCAAAGCACCGAAGTCAGTAAAATAGATTTAAGCTACACTTTCAATCAAACAAAAGCCAGCCTCAATGCAATAAAGCACTTAAACTGCACGTAATTCTAAGCAAACAAGATCTTTTCCTTTACTAAGATTACTTGTATGGAAATTACAWCCATTAAAGCACCAAGTCCAAGCATCAAGAAAATGAACACAGTTCATTTCCCCACTTTATGGATAGATATATAGCACTCACGGTTCATTCTCTAGTGTACTACGAGAGAACTGAGTCTCAGTTTTCATCATCTAGTACTAGTGGCAAAAGCTTTACAGATTGTAAATTAATAGAAACTGGTTGAGAAATGCAAAGGAAAAACTTTAAGACCTAAGGAAAAGTGAAATTCACAGGGGTGCAGACACCCAAGGACAAGCTGGTATAGATGAGGAAGGCACCAGGATTTAATGCTAAAGTAGGACAGGGAATAAAGAGAAGAAAAAAAGCTTTAGAGGCTGTAATGCAAATAGCTTCATCAGTTTTTAATCAGAACGTGATCACAGCCCCTTCCTAAACCTAAGCAGCACTTGACAATACAAACCCAAAAGACAAACCYAAGAAACTTCAGCAATTTGCTTAGATCTATATTGCTTTTTACACATATCAATAAACACAGTAAGTCATTAGGACACAGGAAAAGCTTGAGCTACTTAATCAGACAGCCAGAAATTTTTGCCAGGACAAGTTTACTAAGGTCAAGATTTGTAAAGTTATTTGTACCATGACACATACACCAATAAAAGCTTAACTTTTAAACCACAYAAACGGAGTGGATCTATACATTATAAAATACCCCCTGCAAACAAACTATATTTTAGGTAGTTTTTACAGAATTTTAAAAGTCCYAGTTCAATTCTTTTCTCTTATCCTCTGCATGCAGAGTTGGTCTTAATTATCATTTTGTTCAAACATCCCAAATTCAGCTTTAATGGAAGATATGAAGCCTACTAAAAAAAGATTTTTTTTTTTTTAACATACAAAAGCGTCACAGCTTTAAAGTCTAATGATCTCTGTGCCTCAAAGGCATCACTTTCTGAAGGACTCCAAGTCACAGCATCAGAAACTGGTGTTGACAGAACATACGGCCTAACACATCAAGCCACCTGGTGCAAAGCTTATTTCTAGTGGCCCTTTTCCTATTCTTGCTCCTCAGTTCYGCCGAAGAACAACAGACCTGGCAGAGGCAGCCCGTTCCCACCCCACACCTTCCTCAAACAGCTCCTCCAGTSTGCATGCATGGAATGAATGCCCTGCCCAGAGCTATGTGTGTGCCTAGTTAATGCCATATTGACCAGTACACAAATAAATTAGTCTCTCACATGATGCGACGTGGACAGCAAGCAACAGGACCACTCTGATACTGAAGAGAATTAGTTTTCTATACCAAAGCGGTTGGGCCACACACAAATATTTCTATATATGTGTTCCACCATCACTTATTGAACATCTGAGATCCCTCCACAGAGTGCTTCATCAGCCCACCTCAGATCTAATTCAATACTCCCTATTACCAAGAAGTTTTGTTAACAACCATTTTCTATTTTTTAATACACAGTGGTTCATTGTTCTTTTGCTCTCCCCTACAATTGTGGAATTTCTCTCCCTCTTGCTCAAGGCTACATGTGGTGAGATTCACACACCAAGGTCACTGTCCTTGGCTAGTCGACACATTTGCCTCTGCCTCACTCAGTCAGTAAATCAGCAGAGCTTAAACAGTGATACTTTCCGTTACAGATAGAGATCTCTCAGAGCATCCTGTAAGGCTTCGTTTAAGCCTTACGTCTTAACAGATGCTTAAGAGAGTATCCATTACAACCTGTCAGTACTTACAGCATCCTCCAACCCCCAGAGGAATTCAGTAAGAAATTTCAACTGTGTAAATATTTGATTAAAGAAAGTATAACAGCATATGGCAGACACATGGCATTATTTCAGGTGCTACTTCAAACAATTAAAGTTTTCTGGTACATTTATAGAGCATGCCAAATTAGGAAGATCTGCATTATAGTCTGTGTCCATCAGAAATCCAAAACATTACTACTGCAGCCAAAAACTTGGACAAATGTACATATTGCAACAGTCTACTGGCCCATGCTTTAACAGAGTCTACTACAATTCCCCCAAAGAGATGACAAAACCACAAGAAGCTGTAAGATCTTAGAAATCYAGAAGTAAGGTAGAAGGTCCCAAACTATAACGCTTTTCAATGCTTTCTAACGTTGACAAGTTTGTACAAATARAAGTATGTCACATAAAAATTATCGATCACAAAAACATATTCTGAACCATCAGAACAATGATGAGATTGTCTAYGACATTCTGTGTCTATGTCACTTGTCTATGAGATTGTCTATGACACCGGCCCAGCACAGAGATGGCAGAACGTACGTACTTCACTGAGCATATGCTACTGCAGTCTCTGCAAACGGAAGTGATTAATTGTATASATGATACCTATATCATATTCAGGTTGAGAAGCAAAAGGAAGCTCTATCAGTATTCAACTATGTTCTGAAAGGGAAAATTCAACCGAGCTACGAATGGAAAAACATTTAGGGGGAAATAAACAAACTGTTGGGAAGAAAAGACAAGTGAAGACTGAGAAAAATTCAGGGGAGAAATGAGAAGGAAAAAAAGGCTGCATAAAAGGAGATGAAAGACAAGAATGAGAGATGGGTGATATAATCAGAGAGTTATGCAYAGACAAGGGGAATAAAGTAAAAATAGTTAATAGAAAATAGTGGGTAAGTGACCAAAAAACCAAAAGAGCAGCTGATTGGAAGAGGAAATGAAATGTGACACAGTAAAATTCAGTGATTCAAGTTTTTCCTCATATCTCCTGACTTGAGGTAATAAGTCAAGTGACTTTTTGGGTCACATTTCTAAAAACRTACACGCTATAAAAACGGCTGGTCAACTTGCTGCAACTGAGAGTGACCTGCTACAGAGACAAAGCCCAAGAAAACTAGCTACGGACAAGGTGAAGTTACAATGAAAATTCTTCACGACACTGCAAGTACGGCATTCAGGCATACAAGCTTACCTCTTCCCTGATGTGTTCTACTTGCTCCTCAAGGAACTCATTTCTTTCCGTCAGTGACTTATTCTTCTTTAACAGTGACTGGCCAATCCGAGCAGCTAATTCTAAGTCCCGTTCTTTCTGCGAAGCATGAGAAGGGGGAAAAAAAAAAAAAAAAAAAAAAAGGCTGATTTCAAATGTTTTACGGGAAGGTAAATCTGTGATGAAAGCGAAGGAAAAAAATGCTTAAAAAATAAAAAAATTTCATTGTGTGGGGTAGCTTTTTTTTTTTTCCTCTCTCTCTCAATTTTCTTATTCTACTCCTGTTTATGTTACACCCACACTATTCAGGAAAAAATAATTGACCCACAGAGTTATTGAATCATACACATGAAAGCACAGCCTCAAGGTCTAACATAAAATGACATAAATAAAAGCAGATCTGGTTCGCTTTATTACAATGCTGAGAAACCACTGAGGGAAATTACTTTATCCTCTTGTTACACCATTTGTAGAATGTAATCACAGATCTTGACATTTTAAAAAATTTCAGAAACACAGCAAAAAATACTAAAGAACATAGACATTCCAAAGCATTTTTCAGTTTCCACTTGATTCACCAGGAAATAAAATAAAGCAGGATGGGCAGGAGCAGAAGCCAAGTCCACCACACTTAATGTTCAGCTATCTTCCTTGGGCTAAGTACATCCTTAGTGCTTTAATATAAAAGCAAATAAACAAAACAAACCCCCCCCCCCTCCCCCCAAGAAACAAAAAATCCACTCTCTTTCCCCTTTGGAAATGCCCAAATCTGCATGATGTGGTTCTTCTCATGCTGTGTTCGCCACCCATTCTTTTGATGAGATTTCCTTTATTTTTACTACTCCATGTCTCAGTTTTGCAATCTGTCTGKGATAGAATCATAAACTGCACAATTTTGCACCAGTCATTAATCTTTTTTATTACTGTTTTCCTATTCACTTATTATAACTTTAGAATAGCAGGAAAATGGCACTACTGTTAACCTACTTATCTTTAGTTCAACACCTTTTGAGAAATATTTTCTCCTTTTGCATATTTACTGAAWATACTGTTTTGGGTTTATTTACCCTAGTTAACAGCCATCTAACTTTTATGACTATTATTAGTCTTGTGTAATACAAACATTAATGACAAAACCTATAAAACATACAACCACTGATCATACRTGTTTGAAGTAAAACAATGAATTTGAATGAGGAGGCTTTCATAAGAAAAAAACAAAATTATATAACATTTGGTAATAAAAAGATAGTTTGTTGATTACTGTTGGATCTACAAATAAAATTTTCCAAATTATTTTTGAAGGTCAGATTTAAATTTGCAATGAAAGCCACTGGCATTATCTAACCGTAAAATATATAATGTATAATCTTATATACAATCTTTCAGAACAACAGGTCCTATAAAGCTATACAAAACACACTTGATTTATGTATTAGGCCAACTTACTGTTCAGTAACTTGGCTCCATTCACAAATACAAAGTGGAAAAAAAATACATATTGTGGCAGCTCTTACTGTACAGAGGAAGGCCTATCTAGCAGCAAGGTTTCTAATGTCCAAGTTACAAGAGTATTATTACAAGAGCACACGAGAGGATTTCTAGAATCTTTAATTAATCCTCCTAGATTTCCTATGCAACTTTTAGTGATTCAACTCTAAACTTCACTTTGAGATCCAGCCTCTTACCCATAGGGATGAGGAACTGATTTACTACAGCAATGTAGGTAGTAAAAAACACTGAAGCTAGATGCCTTTGCAGAGTAATTAAAAAGGGATGAGAAAGTGGGGTCATTGAGGAGTTTGCTCCTGTTCCTATATGCAGACAGGCCTGGTATCACTCCTACTGCCAAATAGGCCAAAAGGCACAAATTTTTAAACAAACCCATGCATGTTGTTTTAAAATCTCTTTCCTGCCTGACAAAAAGAATATTGCATTTCACCCTTCCAACTTGGTAATACATTCATTGGGAGTTTCTCAGTAAGAACGCCATGGAGGAGGTTTTGGAGGTGTTTTTCGTCTGCATGCGTCAAGGCAGCAGAAGGAGCTACATCTTAACTTCTGCAAATAGATTTAATCTCTTCTGATAACATCATTATTTGGAGAATGGAAACAAAAACCGTAAGTGCACATTTGCTTAGAAAAAAGTGATCAAATTAGAAATGAAAGCCAAATAGAACTAAAAACCTCAGTGAAAAAAATGGTTTTATTAAGGGTACACCTATTGCTTGTTCCTCCATCTTCTCTTTGGTATCATCCAGTGAAGAACACCAGATACTTTAAAACATTAGCTCAGCATATCCCTCTAGCATTGCTCCCATGAGTGCGACATTTGGCTATGTGCACTCAGAGAAGGAAATAGTTTTGACCAGATGCAAAAGGCTTCATTAGTACTAGAAGGAGCCATTCAAATAAATGCAAATCAATCTCAGCCAAACAAGACAACCACGGGAGCAGGACCAAAATAAGCAGTAGTTTGTTATTACAAGTTAATGGATTGCTCCAAAATAGGCATTTTATRTAAAGTTGCACTTTTATCTGGAATCTCATAGAAAGTTGCTTTGAAAGAGTTCAGCTCCAAGTACAAAATGCAAGACTTTGCGCTGAGATCAGATTTACCTATGGCGGGTGGGGGATTTAAGCATTCCCATGCTTGTCCCCTTGAAGAATCAGAAGATTAGATCACCCAACATATTCTGGCTAGCAACTACCTCATTTTTGACATGGCTGTCACAAAAAGTAAGCAAATAACATATGAAAGATTAAAGTATATTCAGCCATGAAGTAATACTATTGTAACAGGGATTACAATCATAACAATTAAAAAAAAAATCCGAACAAAAAAATCCCTAGGCAAAAAAGAAAGCTTAGAGATAGCACGAGAAATTTTTGAAATTTTGTGCCTCTGCGTTTCTGTGGAAAGATGCTGGGATAATAATTCCAACAAGGCTGTTTATGAACTTCACATYTGATTTTAAAAGACAATAATCTATCACTAATAATACTGTAAAAATACACATTGTATTTTCAGATGTTTTCCCTCCCTCATTTACTAGGACAAATATTTGGCCAACTGTAAGTTAAAATAGCCTCAGCTGTAAAATAAGCACAAGTAACAAATTCATATGACTAACACAAACAAGTGATCCTTACTCAGGAAGATTATTTCCCTTACCAATGAGATTATGCGTACATACACTCAGGGTACTTTTCTTCCTCATGTGAAAGCAGTCTACTGGACTTCTATAGTGGCACCATATAACTTCTGTACTACCTTCTCATACTTTGTATGGCTTCTTAAAGAGATGTAATACTTGCCTCTTCAAGAAGACGTGTAACGGCATCTATGTCATTGTATGTTTTAGTCATCTGGCCCACTCTTTCAGCACATAAAACTGTGAGAAGACAGGACAAAACATTAATCATATTGGCAATACATTCASGGGAAAAATCATCTTTTAAACAGTTCAGGTAAGCCTAATTTTTCATCTTAAAATTAATTAAGCTGTTGGGTAAATATACCAAAACTCAAATGAAAAAAAATTATAGCAAACTTCAAGTTAACTTGAAAAGAATATTAGTGTTTCTCTTCTGTAACAGGTATTTGCTTTTGTCAATGGCAGAACAAACAATTAAAATCTTAAGCTTCTCTGAAAAAGCATCCCAGATTTACTTAATTACTTATTTGTATCAAGGAAGACATGAAAACAGATGCTCCTAAACAGCTGATTAGGATTCTATCATGTTATCTAGATGTTGTATTACGTGCAGTATTATTACTGAGTAAGTAATTGCAATACTGTCAATAACATTGTTCACCATAAAGATACTATGACATATTCAATTGATAAGAACTAGAAACTACTATGTGACACAGCAAAAACAATATAAAACACACATAAAATAATAAATGATTCTTACACTGCAGTTACCGAGACCGTAACATGGTGACCATAGGATTACTCATTAAAAACGCTCAGCTAAAACTGGGTGGGACAATTAATCATCAAGGGGAAACCCRGAGCTTTGTTAGACTGAAACAAGTCTGCAGAAGTTTCATAGATCATTCTGTAGGAAGCCACACTGACTTGTTTAGAAATCTGCACCACGGAAGTTTCCTCTYTTCCCCTCAAAACCACTGCACTTTTTGCACTCAAAACCACAGCACTTTTTGCTCCACTCTTACATATTTTTTCTGTTTTCATCTCCAGCTATGTCTTAAACCCTGTCATTTCTAGGGGAAAAAAAAAAAAAGGGATACTGTTAACCAAGTTAGATGAGCTGATTACATTAAGTGGTGGGTAGCAGGCAGCTCTAAGGCACACTGCTCCRCAGGGATTTACCTCTGGCAGAACACCAGTTACAGCCCAGCTAACGCTGCCTGAATGTGCATTCAGTGTGAGTGTGTWTGTGTGGGGGGGACCCTAATGCCTAATTGGCTTAAAAAAGAAAAAGATGGGGGGGCAGGGAATAAAGCAAGGAGTATAGTAATGTTACCAGAAGATAGTTGTCAACCGTAATAAATAACAATGCCAGATTTATAAACACACAGTATATACATATATAATCTCCCATCAATCACCACTAAGACACAAAAATAATACACCCTGAGCATTGCTATGCTTGGTATCTGGTGTTTTTTTTTTTTTTTTTTGGGGGGGGGGGGGTCATACTTGAACGAAATACAGCAAAAAGCAAACATTGTTTCTGTTTCTCATTTCTCAAATTATACTTCTGAGGATCAAATCGTGAAAACTTTTTTAAGATATTTGGTGACATCAGTAGTCCCAGTGAATTCCACAGAATACCACTGAAAAGTGTTCAAAAGTAAATTATGTTTATCCAAATAATTAAGTCTACAAGCAGTAACAGTTCGAAGTTTACACTTTAAAGTGATCAAAATTACACAGCAATATAGAAAGTGTATACATATATTGCTATATAAGCAAGACTAAAATGCATCTGCAAACTACAACCCATGTGGTTTATTTTTGGCCAATTAACACCGATTGCTTCGTTTTTTTCATTTCCACACCAAAAAAATTGCATTAGCCTGAGGAGAACACGAGCTCTGTTAAACAAACGGTAYATTCAGAGACCTTTTCTATAAAAGCTCTGCAGAAAGAGATTCGTATTTACAATGTAACCTCCAAAAGCCTACTCGCAATGACAAATTGAAGATCACAAAAACAAATTTCTAAACACAATAAGCACGTAAGCCCCGACACCAATGRCTTGTTTTCCAAAACAGCCATACACTATGCAGTTCCCTTGGTTACAACATTCCCTCAGTGCTATAAAATAGTGTTTGAGATAATCATTAGCAAGYCTGTTTTAACTAGCACTAAAAACCATCACTGATTGTGGCTACAGCAACCTGACACCACCCTAATGGAAAGGAACGTATAACCTTCCGGCCGTCCTAACTGCATGGTGCTCCCACAGGCTGCATACAGTCATTTGGCTGGGAGAAAAAAAATGATACGGGTTGATAGATGTGGCTGCTCCCTATTCCTTCAGAACTTACCATTTAATCTTTAACAAGAGGATATCACCATAGTCCAATATTGGAGAGCAGATTCGATAAGAGAATGCCAGAACATTGTGCTGCATACAGGTGTAAGTTTATTTTTCAGATCAATGTTTCTGAAATGCAAGGAAAAGGTGAACCTGACAACTTCACACAAGCAAATACGAGAGAAAGTGAAATATTCCTTTTGAATTTGTGTACACTGAAAGACTGAGTGCCAACAAATCATAGAAACCATCACAACAGAGACTTATTACTAGTAACGCAGTAGCGACCTAATCCCTAATGGCTTTTGTATATCAAAACTACTACCAAACTTCTGTTAGTCACTGTTAAAACTGTGGTCTTAGTATACTATTCTGGCTGTGTGAGAATGTCTCAAAAGTAGAGATGATATATTATGCATCCTCTTGAATGCCCGAGTGGAAACTCAGACTTCATTAGATTACATATAATAAAATGCCTCCTCCAGTCAGCTGCCTCCTCTCAGCATCCCCCACCATGCACACAGCGAAGTACAGAGCTACTAACCACCAGGAAGGTCYTCCTTTGGGAAGGAAGGCAAATTGCAAAGAGATGTTGCTCTGCATCCATCAGAAACCAAGGCTTAGGGGAAGGGGAGATGAAGGAAGAAAAGTGACAGGGGAGTAAACCAAGAGAGGAGAGAGAGCAATTCAGCCAAAGCATTTAAAAAMCCCCCCCCAAACAGTGCTCAAGTACACAGTCAACCTGAACAAATTACATGATAAACACTTGGTGCATTGCTAGTGCAGTGACTTTATTTTCCCTAAAGCCCCCATTTCAAGTAATCAATGCTGTGATTTGATCAGTGAGGAATGAAAGGGGTGGGAGAAATCTCCAAATCTCTAATGGATCCCATTTAGTAGGTTTCTAGCCTGCTTGAGTTTCTGATGAACACATGAGCCTGATAACGCTATTGGAAAGATAAAACAAGAGCAAATGAAGGACAATGCTTTGTAATATAAAGCCCACAGTGCCGAATTACTGACCTCTTTCCTCCTCACTTGCAAACCAGCAGTATTTTTGCTCGAGGGTGATAGAAAGTGCAGTGTCTAAATGCATACATACAAACATCCAGATCAAATATATGTTATCTCTCAGTTTACAGAAAGGGCTGTTAGGCAATAAAAAAAAAAGAATAAAAACATTGTCTGCAGCAAGCAGAGGGACTGTAAAATTCCAAAAACAAAGAGTTAGAAAACAAATTTGGTAACTGCTCTGAAGCTGATATTCACGTCACAGATCCAAAACAGAAAACAAAATAGAAAATTCTTATCAGGCTATTTTCACGACTGCATTAAATATATGCAATCTGGGACATATTYGTGTTTCAAAGTTCTAAGGTGTTTTAAAGCCAGACACAAACAGAGAGACAAATGCTATGCCGCTCAAGCACGTTCTCCACCTCGAAGTACCTAGCACCATCTTCATATGCAAACTGCTGGGTAACAACATTCCTGTGCTTCCCAACGTGAGTATAGCTGAAAGGATGTGCTCTGCTTTTATTTCTCATCACCGACTCAACACAGCATCTGACTGGAAGCTTCTTGCAGGCTCTGAGCTCTACATCGACTAAAGCACTGATTCCCAAGCTGAAGATGTGCAGAAGAAGGGAGGAAAGCAAGTACCTCCCTGAATGGCACCCTGAAAAGTACACAGTCACCTCCTGCTTACAGGAGTGTACTTCCAAGAACAGGGCAAAGGCATGGAGGAGAAAGGGAGCAAGAGTACTACTACTGYGAGCTGCTGCACTGAGTCACCACCTCCAAACAGGCCATGAAGAGAGGAAATGATTGCCAGGGCTAGCAGTCATAGGCGTCCTCAGTCCCTGCTCCCTGCACTGACCAGCCAGRGCCAATCCCCAGGGACACAACTCGCTCCTTGAGGCATGTCTCCTCTCCCTTTTTGAGACCTATCATATGAGCAGCAAATTAAAAAGCTGGAAGTAAAAGGGAACAACTATGGCTGAGGAGTAAAGCTAACCTCTCTGTTCTGCTCCTCTTTCTATCTATTTCTAATTGCTGGGAAACAGAAGTAGGGGGACAGATACTAGCATAAAGTTTGACTTTTAGGTCAGATAACACTGCATGAATTTGTAGAATCTAACATACAAGGCCCCAGTGCATGGTGAATTCCTTACTACAGGAAGGCATTGAGAAATTACACCAGGACAAGGGAATAATAGTCAAGGCTGTGTAGATCTCTGAGAATTATAATGCCTAAACTTCTCACTGCCAAAATGACAGCAGGGGAGAAACTTCTTGCTTTTCATGAATTTTCATGAAAATTCCCTGCCTCTAACCATGGCAATGCTGACTGTTCTCCTTTCTCCTCCAGTCATGAGAAGCTCTGCCTCATGMATAGCTCCAGTTCCTCCCTCCCTTCTGCTCAGAGCTCTCTCCAACCATTGAAAATAAAATGGCAGCTCCTTTACACGCTAAAGTGCCACCCACCTGGGCCTACAGAGCAGGCACAGTAATGCTGACCAGCTGCACTAGTTACAGTTGGGTACTGCTTGGCAAACCCATCAGCAATTAGAGACCCTGGCAGACTCTGACACCTGGACTCATGTTGGCTTAATTTCTGAAAGGCCATTTTTCACTCCAAAAGATAAAGCACTTGCTAAAAATTAAAGCTTCAGTTCTAGAGGTAACGAGAGGTTTGCTCCAGCACCAGTCACTGTCAGCACCACACTGACCAGAGTGAAGTGCACGAGGGCTTCTGAAACTGCCATATTATGTATTTTGCCTTCTAATTAAAGAGGAAAAAAAAACCCTACAATGTGCCATCAGCTCTGCTTCAGACCCAGACTAGCAAGACTTCACACATTTTAAGGTCAATGTGCTACTTCCTCCTCCACTAAGGAGGTTGAGCTTTTGGCAGCACTGGCTAGACTGGGGCAGAGACTTCAGGTCTGCTATGGCATGGCACATTTGAGACGGGCCTGAGACAACACATTGATCTGAATAGCTTAAAGTTTTAACAGGTTGTCATCACAGGAGCCTGGAAATCATGCTTCTGGGGCATGACTAAGTCAAAAYTCAAATATAACACACCAGCAAGTCCTACAGCCTCACACCTCCCTCTCTCAAGGCACAGCAGCGAGCCAGTTCCTCCAGAAGGCAGATGGGGAGTTCACTGGGTGGCTATGACCTGGCTTAGAGGGATAAAGACCCGTCACAGCAGGCCAACTGCTTCCCAACTGTCAAGTCACACTGTGGGCGAGCTCCATGGAGAAGTCTGAAAGAACATAATGTTGTGAGCAATATACAGTCAGCAAATATATAATAGTAAGGTGAAAAATAGTTACCAGAAGTTCAATAGGCACCACCAATAATTTTTTTTCCTTTCCTTTTTTTTTTTTTTTTTTTTTTTAATTATTTTTCACAAGTTTTTTTTTTTTTTTTTTTTTTTTTTTTTTTAATTAAGGGTCACAAGCTAGTTTGCTATGATTTCACTGGCAGAATTTGCAAATGAATTTTTAATATTAAAGATGCAATTATCAATTCTTCCAAAAAAAACTACCTTGTCATTTAAGCTATGATTTAAAGGGCATTTATTTACTGCAGTTTCTCTCACAGGATACTCAAACAGCTTAGTTCCAATATKAAAGCCTCACACAGAAGCCTACATTATTTAATCTCGGGTTCAAGAAACAACTACACTATTACTTCTTCCCAAAAGACTATGCCCAAACACTTGTGTTAGTAGCCATTTCAAAGTATTTCCTCAAAACTGGGCATGAACTGTAATAAATAAATAAATAAATAAAAATTATTGTTATGGATGAAGAATCAAGTTCAAGGAAATTTCAGTGTCATAAATTTGTTACTTTTACTAGCAAAAACACATATCAAACATAGTAACTTGGAAGATGTAGCCACAAAGCAAAACTAAAAAAAAAAAAAAAAAAAAAAAAAAAAAAAAAATGCCTGGAGAGAACAAAGGCTTGATGATCTTCTCTTCTTGTCTCCATGTTTGGGCCCCACAATTCATCCTGATTTTCAGAGCATACACCATTTAGTGATATAGCTCAGAATAGTTCTTCTGCCAAAAGTAAACCTTTTCTCCCAGGATTTTCCATTATTTATTCTCCACTATCCACTGACTTAACGTCTTGACACTCTCCTCCTGACTTGCCTCCATTTCTTGTCAGGAWATATCTGCACTGCAGTGCTTGCAATTACTAAGTGGGCCTAAAACTTAAACCAGGATCTGGACTGTAAACCTTAGGGTTTAAAACCCTAAGAAACTCTAAAAATCAAGTTACAAGTCTGTACTTAAAGTTGTCAACCATACCCCTCTCCTAAATACATCATCTTTTCTTATTCTGCCAATTCTCGGGGGTAGGTGGGGACTGGCTGTGCTAAAACTTTAAAGAACTGCTATTCTTCTTTTTCTTTGCTTTAGYGTTTGAAGATCCAAGCCCTTTTAGACCTCAGTTCTAGTCAATGTCTAGTCAATGTCAAGCATTTAGTATTTTCTGTAAGTCAGACCYATGCCTTGCCTGAAGTTCAGATTCCAGAAGTCATCACTGGACTTTTCTCTCTCTTTTTATTATTATTTTTTTAATTAAATCTGGGCTAGATTCTTAGCCTGCACTTCTTCAGCACTTCARATAAGGAGGATTTTTAATGTAATTTCAATACATACACTGAAACAGTCACGACAGGTTGCCATCACAASACCTAAACAGGTAATAGCCTTTACCTGTTCTACCTTCAGATGGGAGAATCAAAACATGGGATCGGTTTCACAACGATCTGACCCAGCAACACACTAAAAAGTAAAGCTGAAAYGCCATCTTCTCACGGCTCTACTTCCTACTGATAACAGCTGAGCAGACACTATCRACAACTATCCCGGTACAAAGTTTCACTGCCGTCGGCTCACAGAGCAGCTCATCAGCTGAAGAGTAAACACGTTGCTGTCAGGCAAATAACCTACAACTCTGAAGCACCACACTGGCTCTAGGACTGTTCTGCYCACACCTTTCGAGCCCACTTCCAGTGCCTACCAAGGGTTTTCTTTCTATAACAGCAGCCAGCATGATACTAGCTCCGAGACAGAGGCTTTGCAAAACAGGACCGAGGAGTAATCATAGAGTAAGCGTTGTGATAGGGAAAACCAAACAACTCCTGAAGAGGTAAGYACAGTAAGTATACATTTTGCTCAGGCAACAGGCAAATCAGCCAAGGGGGTCATAACTACACACTTCTTTAACCTCTTGTTTTCCTTAGCACGGTAAGAAATATGGAACAAACAGCAAAATAGTTTTTTTTTCTCCCTTCTGCAATTTTCCTTTCTACAATATAGAGAATGTATAGCTACAAGTTTCTTCTGTTCAGCATGGAAAGGCTACATGCTGGTGTCTCCATCTGCTTTCCTCACAGCATGGTTGGCTCACCCCCAACACAGATACGATCATTAATAAGCGCACCCACATACAGAGAAACATATAAATGCACAAAAAAAGTGTATGATATTTCTATCACTRCTACACTGTAATCTGAACATATAGGTGGAGGAGAGAAAGGCATCTTTAGAAGGCATTTCACATGCACACTGAACTTCTGAGGGGAAGGTGCTATAGAAACACAGGGCTAAATTTATCCCGACGGAACTCGGTGCTTTTCTTTCTCTTCAACTTGACAAGAACAGCTTCAGACTATGCTCAGATCTCCACAAAGCTAGAATCAGTAGCAAGAATAGCACTATGTATGTTTCAACAACCATTTAATCACCAAAGCAAAAGAAATCAAATATAGCAAACTACGCTGGACCACCTACGTACCAGTTTCCACCCTGCCCAGCTCCTGGTAAAAAGAAAACTTGAAAACCACTACTTTGTTGAGCATTTATTTTGCACATRCAGGCAAGTTACRTTAACYTYCTTCAAACACMAACAACAGGGATGATGGAGTTTATGAGGCAAAGGGAAATATGAGTGAAATCAAGGTAGAAGACATCAGATTTTTGAGAAAGTCTATACAGGAAAGGCACAGGACTTGAATTGCTTATGTAACAGGATTTGAAGAGAACCAGTACCTAAAAWTGTCCTTCTCACCTTGAGGCTTTGGACTCTGGAATTGTTTCCCTTGTTTCACAAAACTACTGCTTTAGAGAGAAGTTGACAGCACGCAAAAWAATTTAAGTGGTGCATTTTGCCTTTTGCGCCTGGACAAATTGCTAGACTGGTTGGCAGTAGCCTTTGCACGGGAGGGTAAGCTCGCTCAACAGCAGGTGTGCAAGAGGATTTTCAACACACTCATATTCACATTCCCACTAACTGGCCTGCAGTCCTGCAAAAGCCTATTACTTCTTCCACAAAGCACAGCAATTTTTTGGGGTTGTCTGGATGCTTAAAGCGYGCAACCAAGAATTTGTATTTTCTGCACATATGCTTCCGAGTTCATTGCTGAGCGTGAGATTGCTGCCTTGTTCTTGTGCTCATCTTTGAAATAACCTGTTGGGAATGATAACCTAAAACACCCAGTCTCAGACAAGCTGTACAGATAAACAAACCCACTACATTCCCAAAGAAAAATGACTTCCCWAATCCAGTTTCATTATAAATGTGTATAATCAACCTTTCTTGATAGGGAATTTATTTTCTACATCCGTACAAATTAAGATTCATTTTATCCAAATTTTAGAGAGTATTTTCTTACAACTTCATCCAAAGTAACTTGTTACACATCAAAAAAAAAAGTCACGTTTAGTGGGTTTAAATCCACACATGCCACTGAAATCACTTATACATTGCCATTCACTAGCATCAAAGCTTAAAATCAAAGGTTAAAAAGTACCTTCTTCCAAGATATCAAGGCTCTCCTCTCTGTCACACCTGCACGCTTTGTCACTTTCCTTTGCAGAGTCATATTCAAAGCTTTCCTCTCCATCTACTGACATTGCTGAAGTTATCCCAGATAGACACGCTACGATGCCTTAGTCTCACTCGAGACAGAAAGCCATTCCCTCTGAGGCTACGTTTCTGGGGAGAGCAAAGCAAGGTCTCCACTRGGCAGGATACCATCTTTCTTCACTCACATGCTCAGCTAAGGAGCTCCTGAGTGACTGGCTATTTATCCTTAGCACAAGGGCTTTGCACTGCACAGAGAGGGTGGAGGAAGGAAGAGACCATCTGCCTAACAATYACTACCAGCTTTACACTGCTCCTCATACCAGCTCTGTAGGTAGGCAGTTTTTGCTCAACAGCTCTATTAGCTTTATACAGAACAAGTGGCCTCASAGCCTCCGCCCTGACTTCTCGCTTCAGCAGGTCTCTCTCTTCTCAGCCCCTGTTTTTCCAGGCCAAGTGGTAGCTTCCCACAAGAGTTGCAGCAACAAGGAAGTCGGCCCCGGCCCCAGCCCCGGCCCGCGCCAGCACACCTGAGGAAGGGTGTGCACCTTCCAGGTTAAACCAGCCCTCAAGTTGCCTAATGCTGCAAGTGACAAATTTCACAAGACTAGTGAATAACTTAAGACTATATACACACTCACACTAATCCCATTCGGGGGAGAGATGCTGAAAGTTGTAGCTACTGCACAGCACGGCCTCACCACAGCATCCATGACACTGGAAAAGCCACTGTGTAAAGAACTGGGCAGGAGGTGGTGGTTAGTCAGGACTTCTTTTAGTCCTTTCACAAAAAGGACTGCGCTTGTACCAAGCATTTAACTGACACGTCAGCTCTAAAATACCGTGTTTTCTGCAGTCAACTTCAGTGTTGTGTGYGCTGTGGGACATGAAATACCTCATGCCCAGATTTGGCCCCTAGTAACTCCTCAAGGGCACACATATCTTCTCTAACAGCAAACAAAACCTCTTGCGCTCAGACCTCTTGGTTTCCAACGGGTTGTGTTTGCTGAACTTTACCACCCACGTGGGACACGTTCGCTTTCTTATTTAACCTTTTGCAACTATAGATATTCAATGGTTGCCAAGTCTCCTCCCTTACGTTCAATGGCAGGTGGGTGCCCTTTGCCTGCTGCAGGAATCACCCCTATCTGGGCGCTGCCTCTGCGCCAGAGCAACGTGCCGGCCGGCAGCGCAGGGGGCCGCGAGGCCAGRGCCAGGGCCAGGGCCGCTAGCGAGGGAGGCGGACAAGCGCCACGAGCCCTGAGCCCACTGGAGCAAACCGGGGAAGAGAAGAGGGGAAGCAGAAAGTAACACTAACAGCAATGTAGAAAACAACTCTTCTTGTTTCTCTATTACCATTTTGCTAACGGTGTAAAAGTATACAGGCCGTAGAAGAGAAGGCACTAATTTTACAAGATCACAGCAGATTACTCTGGAGGAAGTTTTTAAACTCAAGGTTTATATACACACAAACTACTAATGCTCATATAACAACTGCCAACGGACATGAAATGCACAGAAGTGCTGGTTGAGACCAGGAACACAGCTCTTTGAATAAAGAAGAAATCTTACTCATTCTCCATATTACCAACTTGACTTTTGACTATACATCATCAGCAACAGTCTCAAGGGTTTAGTTTGGGCCAGAAAGGATTGTTCTTTTCTCTGTGTATCATGACATTAAAGATGTAATTTTAATAATCATTTGGATTATTCCTAGTTTCTAATTTTTTAAACTTTGTGCTCTCTTTAATTTCTGCCCTATAAGGGTGGATYGAAACTTTTTAATAAATCTAGTGGATGGTAAGATTCAAAATTACCTCCTTGTGTCCAGCTTCTGGGGCTTTAAATAGTTCCAGGACTTGTGATCATTCACAAACATCACTGAGCTTGTGACAAATATCTAAATTGACAATATTTCTCTAGGTACTGTTTCCCACTGTCGGTATTTCTTCTTTCATTCATTCAGAAATTAGAACTTGAACTTTCAGGACCAGGCCCTGAAACAAATTAATCCAAGCCCCTCTTCTACACTATCCTCGATTATTTTTTTCCTAACAGACAGATTACTTCACTTGTGGCTCAGCAAAAAACTGTGTCATCCAGAATTGGAAAGACGACACAAAGTACCCCTTCCAATTCATCGGAATGTTTGGCTGCTGCTAGGTTTCAGCCAAAATGCCACTCTCTGCAGGCTTACATGACTGGGTCTTGAGATGTTTTAAGTTAACATTATTTACATAGGCTCAAATAAGAGACATGACACACATTTATTGTCATTATCAGGAATACTCAAAAGAGCCAGCATCCAGTGTTGATTTATCACATTTCCGTAAGAGCTAGAAAAGGAAAATTCAGAGAGTCGCCAGAACAATAAAACTCCAGACTTTCTTCTAAAAGAATGCAAGAAGCACCTTTCCAAGTATAGGTAGAGAAAAGTCAATCCCTATCAAGTCATACCAACATACTAGGGTTTTACTATAATCATACCAACGTACTATGGTTTTACTATTCCTGACAAGTGCTTAACTATATCTGACTAACCAGCTTACAACGAGAGAAGGGCTGCGGATGACACTAAAATCATACAAGCTGCTGTCCAATATACGTGACAGCGTACAGAAAGTGAGTGAATATTGGCACATGCTGACTTTTGAACTGTGACTCACATGTTAAATCATGCTGCACAAAGGAACACTGACATTCAAAAACTATACGAGAGATAGTGTTGCAAGGTCTATATTGATAATGCTGTTAAAGCATGTGATAAACATTGATGCAAATTCATAATGGGTGGAGGGGTGGAGAAGGAATGTGTACTGTACCCTCACACTATCAACTCATTTTCAGTGGTCTTTTGCACTGAGCCCTGTTAATAGTATAGRAATATTTACATACTAAAGATTGAGAACCAGGACTCTGACAGATACTAAATAATAAGCAGCTAGGTATAAGGAAGAAAAATAWTAAGTTGTACATGGTTCTGAAGGCATATTTTCTTATCAGGAAAGATTCAAAGGAGACTATTGAAATATTTCCTCTGAACACAGGATGAAGGTCTTAAAGAACTTACCAAAGCAAACATTAATTTAATGGCTTGCCACTGCTAAGTAAATTTGGTGTAGTTACTCTAATCAACTCACTTAACACATAGGCTACCTGCATTCTGGATTAGCTGCTAAAGACATTTACTGCTTCCAGCAAGCTTTTAAGTGAGTTGCAATGTATCAAACCCTCCAAACACTCACTTTCCTCATGCAGTGCTTCAACTAGGCAAGGGACTTCCTTCACCAACTTTGCAATCAAGAAGGAGACGCATAAACCCGGATCTGGTTGGAAGGGTGTGGCTGGACACAATGTAGACAAACATTCTTATCCTGACTCACTGCTTCCAAGACATTCCAGTGTATTCAAAACACTATAAAACTTTCTTTTATCAATAAAAACCATCTCTGTTTTCACATAATGACCACAATTAACTAACAATAACAATGCTGCATTTAGCACAAAGATTTCTCCGTGAGCAAACAAGTCTTAAAAAGAGAAGCTGAAGTGCCAGCACTTGGATTTCAAAATGTCTAGCTGAAGAAATATGGAAGTTGGGAGGGGGAAGAGAAGGGGATGAAAGAAGGAAAGAATAAAGTGACCACTGAACATGTATTTTTTATTAGTATGTATAGTCAAGCAAAGAGATTGTTCAGATGTTTTCAGGTTTTGCATGTTCCACACCTTCTCAAAGGCCTACTCAAATTATCCTTTGTCATTCAACCAAAAGGATTTTGAAAAAGAACAGCATGTTACTTTTGCAGAAAGGGACCGAAAACTATCAAGTAGACTACAGACAAAATATCCCATGCTGAAAAATAAGCCAGGTGAAGATAAAATTAGTAGCAGCACTTTAGCTCTGACTGGATAAAGAATGAAGAGTAAATGAAGAAACACAGAAAAAGAAGTGATATGGCAAAAACAGAAAACTAGGAAAATTATATCAGTAATTGCATGAATATAAGCAAAGCACAACCACATTGATCAAGCACAGAGATAAAGCATGTAGGAGCATAACATGGACAACCTGAATGAGAATTTTAGATGAACAGCTGGGAAGCAAAGGCTATTTCAGAGGCTGCATGTTAAAAGAATCCACAAAGTTCTGACAGATTTAAATGGCAACAACCACTCAACAGCCAGAGTTAACACTTGCATTACTCTGTCCACAGGGCAGGAGACAAAAGGGGCTAATGTGTGAAGGAGATAACGAATCATCATAAATGCCCAGACATCAGCCAAACTCCTACAGTAAAACAGGTGGTGTTGGACAGACACAATATGAGTAGGAAGGTTTACTGCACCATCCACAGGGCAGGCAAAGGACTGGTATGTGTTTGTTAAGTTACCTGTAAACAAGGTGCACATAGAGAGAGGTGGGGAGATCCAAGAGCTCTCAAAAAACTGCAGCAGGGATGTGAAGCATTCTCCTAATGCTTCCTTAAAGGAGAGATCAAAAGAAGGAAAGAACTGGGACACTGACTCACACCTGTAAAGGTAGACAGACATAAGCAAGATGACAGGCATAGGTGGCTGTGTCTAAAGAGGCTGACAGGTCAAGCAGAATAAGCATTAACACTGTTAATTATTGTCCAGCTAAAAAGGAAGCAACAGAACTTGTTGCTMATAGTTTCAATGGAAAGCAAAAGGGAGCAGAGCAGAGGAGCTCCAAACAGTAACCACAAACTGAACAAAAGATTAAATATTACAATAGGAGGAGGAGAAAGATACAGACAAGAGTTAGAAGCTACGGAGAAGAGAAAAAGCAGGGCAAGAGGTGCCAGAAAGATCAAAAAAGTGAGAGAAAWAACTTGAGCAAAACAAAGAGGCTGGAAGCTTTAGCATGTGTGACCAACAGCACACAGGRTGATGGGCGGGGAGGAAGAACATTTTCTCTAGAAGACATTACTGAAACAACAAAAGATGGAAGGAGCCAAACGCACAGACACACATACGCGTGCAGCCAGCGACACGCACAGTCACGTGGAATTGCAAGGAGTGAACTCTCAGTCTGCAAAATGGAGTAGTTTAGCTAGAAAGAAAGGAGTAATGGGAGAAACTGAGAAAAGAGTAATTTGATCCAGAATCAACCTAGATTTCTCATGGAAGAGAAACTGTACTGCTGGAACAGACTCTTCCTTGACAGGGGGCAACAGACTAGTGCAACAAAGCAGCTTGGGGAGATGGGTGTTCGGAGAGATTCCTGTAGGTAGCTACTCTTACCTRTTTATTCACCTGTTTGGGAATTACTTTTGCAATGTGTTCAAAAAACAAAATTACTGTCATCAAATGCAAGTTGAAAACGTCATTACTGTTTTGATCCCTATGGAAGTTCAGTTTAATCTGAGGTAGAGTACCACTTCATTTCCTGTTTGTTAAAATGTATCATTAAAATCTAATCGTGGTGCAGTTTTGGAATGCTTTTTTCCTTGAAGAGCAAGAACCTACAAGCTGCTAAATTATTAAAAAAGTAAAACAAACAAAAATCACATCTTTTAGATGAAAACCCAAGCCCCCTTATCTTTGGCAAAGAATGGAAGAACAATTTCACCATAAAAATAATTCCGTGAGGTTATTTCTTTGAAGGTTTTCTAATAGTTTGTGTACTGCTCGCTCTTCCACTTTCATATTTATCAAGAAAAAGGAAATAGGGCAGGATTCATAACTGAATGCAGAAACATCTGAGCTCCAAACAGTCTATGTACAGTAGAGAAATAAGCTCTGTAACCACGCTTCATCCTGTCTTAAAATAGACATTTAAAACAGGTCAGCTGAGCTGCAACTGCCTATCACTCTCTACTGATTTATAAAGGGAATCTCAGGCAAATGACTCAGGTATAGACGTTTGATTTCCTACCATATATTTGTCAAAAAAAAGATGACTCTCTTCTAAGATGTTASCTACTCCAGGTTTTGGAAGGAGCTGTATTTTTTACTGTACTTTTAACTCCCAGTACAATCAGAATACCTTTTTCTATCAACAGGAAACCCCAATACTATTTAAAACCAAATTCATATGCCACTGCCAAGAAGTATGCCTTTCACAGCCCCTCCAAAATTCTCCTCTTTCTCTCACATTTCACCTAGGAGAAGCAAACAAAAGCTKAAGACCATGTAGTTCCATTAAACCTTACCAGATTGCCACTGACCCAAGACACTGAAGCAGGACTGACGGGATTATCCCTTGACTAGGATAAAAGGTTACTCTTAAACTAAAACAGTATGCCTTACACATAGGTGAAGTGTTTCCCTACTGAATATTAAACTGCTATTTCTTTAGAGATGCAATTATTCCCAAATATTTCAAATAGACAGCCAGCACCAACTGTAGCTTGCTTTCCTGGAAAAATCATGTTGAGTGAGGGTTCAACACTTGCAAGAAAATTTGTAAGCAGGATCACAGCAACCTCTATGGTATTCTTGAGGTCCTGATCCCACCRGGTATTCAAAAGCTTTCCCAATACTTGTTGCTTATTCCCTTAGTGTGGAACTACCCTAGTTTCTCTGGTAGAGTACACACCTTAAGAATACCACTCAGCTACAGAACTGAAGAGCAAACTGAGGAGCAATGGAGCTCTTGGCTCTGATGTTGAGACATGCCACACTTATGCATGGACAGTCATTGTAGAACCATAAAAAGAAATATAAAAGACAGACTCTGTATTTAATCTGGAAAAATCAGCTACAATTTTTAGTGACAACATAACTGTTCTATTTCTTACACTTCCAAAACCAGGCCAACCGAGCCTGTTACATCATGCAGATTAATCAGATGCTGCAGCATTTACTAGGGTTAAACCTGGAGTTATATAATAGATTCATCTAACTAAAAGTGRTCAGATCTCAGATAAACATGCACCTTTCGTCTTGGAACACATGGACAGTAATGATCATTTACATACAGATGTTCAAGTTTCACAAGCCTCTGAAACTGCGTTCACTGTTCAGAAACACAGAGAAACAAATGGAGGCACCTGATAGTGGAATGCCACTCAAGGCCTTAACAAGCCACCTAAATTTTGACACATACATTTTACTATTGATGTACTATCTCRTCCAACAGTATCATCAAAATGTTTTGAAATATCTTTGTGTACCATATATGTACAACTCACATCCCCTGGGCCTAGTCTCCTTAATGCGTTTCATTCTTTGCTTCACTGTGATCTTGGACTTGCCTTATTTAAGCCAAGCTCTTCAACCAGAATACATTCTAGATGCCACTACTGCTTTCCCAAGGCTGCACTCTGTTTCAAATGGTTACCACTGAGCACCACGGATGCAGAAGCGTGATGATTCCATTTTGCAGATTTTACAGTTTCAGGCATTCCTTCTCCTTCCTCACATGCCCTCCATCAGATGCCTGATGAAAACATTCTGTGCTCTGATAAAGAAATGATCAGCCATGCGAACAGCAGAAAAAAATTACAAGAGGCTCAGAAAATCAGGCTTGCCAGAATCCATAATTTCTCAGTTCAGAAAGTTAAAACCATAGCTGCTTAGAACTGAGGAGATTATATCTTTTTCACGGAAAAATAACCAGAGAGAAAACATGTACTGCCCATTACCACATAGTAAATGCATACCTATTACCTCACATCAGTAATGCAAAAAAAGCACAAAGACTTTAATTGCAAACCAGTACAGGATCTTATACTAAGTATATTTAAATCCAGCTCAATTAGTATTATACATACAATTACCTTTTCAAATATTTCTCCTTCTACCCAAGGAGAAATCATACAGTGCATAAGCTGCTCTGCCACTCCCTCTGAAAAAGAGAAAGCCAGATAGCAGCATCCTCTGTAGCATGCTCACAACAAATGCTGAAGTGCAAAAAATGTGCAAGTACCTCTGCCACACCAGGGTACTGCCTTTTCCAAGTTACTTCATTTTTAAGAACACAGGGGAAAAAAAAGTGATCTTGTCTTACAAGCTGCAAATTCTGCACCAAGAGACTAGAAAAGATATTTACCATCTGTGCATTCTTCGTAATACCAGTCCAGTTCATAATAGTCTGCTTCAATAAATTTCTGCATAGTCAGGATCCTTCAGCAATATAGATGAGATTTCACCGTGCTGCTAAGGTCAAGTGAAATGCAGCCATGCTTCCCTGCCTTTACAAAATACTGTATTGCAAGGAAGCTCACAGAAAGCCAAAAATGAGCTGCACATCTTCAATGAAGCTGGAACTAAATTAAAGAGTACGGGAAGCGGAGGAATAAAAAAAAGAAAAAAGAAAAGAAAAGGTGCAAGGGGGAAAGAATGCAGAAGGAAGATCTAGAAAACAGATGCCCTGGCAGCAGCTCTAATAAAGAAGCTCTGCACAGGAGCCGTGGATGGGTGTTAACAAAATCATCCTATCAAAAGGCTGAGACACTGCCGTAGGGGGGGGACACACCACTGCTCAGCTGCTCCTAACTCCTTCCTCTCCTGCCTGCTGCCACATCTTTCGGGCTCGCTCGCCCGTTGCCATGGAGACAAGCTGGCTCCAAAAGAGATGCAGAGATGAAGGAAAAGCATTTTGCCGTTTCTGGCTTTACAGACTAATAGCGTCCCTCCACAGCGGGAAGAAAAATTCTTGTTCAGAAAGACGATACAGATCTCTGCTGACTGCTTGCTAACAGCGGCATCATACCTTCACAACTCACTGGGTACATGCGGCGCATCAGTGAGGACAATCTAGTGCATTACCACTCCCCACGCACACTTTGATAAAAGCCTGCCTTCCCCATGGAAGATGGAGCTACATTACTGCTTTGTTACATTATTCTGGGCTGATATGATAGAATCCTTTACGCATACTGTTATCGCAGAAGCAACAAATATAAAATGAAAGAACTAGAAAAAAATGGACAGCAACACATTTCCTCTTGGAATAAAGCTCCTCTGCTTTTGCTTTTGCCATGAACCACTGACCTGTTTTTTCAAGCATCTGAGCTTCCTGGCAGAGAACAAGGGCTTAGGACAAACTTTCACCATTTTGCATTTCTAAAAATGCAGAACTCTTCACACAGATGGCCTGAATGTTTTCCATTTCCAAAACATTCAGTGCAAAAGAGACCTTTCTTTCACATCACTCAATAAATGGTGTGTAAGGTATTAGAAGATAATCTATTTGAGGGATAGATGGCATTAAATCATCATAATCAAGTAATAATCATAACATTTCAGAAATGATCTCTGAATCTGTGCAGGTGCAGTTACTGAAGGACTGACATCCATTTTGTTAACTGCCACAGGTTCTCCTTAACCCCTTTCTCCATCCCTTCTTCAGGGAGCTGTATGTCTTTGTGAACACCAGGAAAAGCTTTAGGATGAGTAAGATGCAATATATTGTAATAATACAGGATAGGCCACGCTAGCTCTGACCAAGTAAGTACTTTTTCAGTCCAGGACTTTGTCTCTAGCAATGGCCATAAACAGATTGGGGAGAACTGACAGTGATACACAATGCTTCCCTCGTTTGCCCTCCTAAGCTTCAACTTCTTTCAGCTTTGGAGATTTCCCCAAGACAGATGCAGTTTCTAATTTTATTAACTCTCAAAGGACTTGTTCAAGCTGTCTGTAAACCCACATACAATTTCAGTACCTCCAACAACCTCTTGCAAGGAGTTCCATACATGGACTACCCATGAGACAGCAAAAGATCACCTTGCATTTTGAAATTCCTCTTACTGACTTTATTTGATGGCCCAGCTCTGGAAATCTAAACACTCAATACCTCTCTCTTCCTCCCAGTCACTTATGATTTTGCAGATTTCTATTATCCCTCTCACTCATATCTTTGAGGTTGTTGCAACTTATCCTACTCACTGAATAGCACCACTTTGCATTACAATACTAAAAATAGATGAGGAATACTCAAACTGTACAGAAAAAAAGTCAAACTGCACAGCTCCCATATGTAATTGCAGCTTTACTAATATCAGTAATTTATTATTGCAGTAACCAAGTTTGGAGATTATCATGTTCCTTTTACATATTTTTTGTGAAAGCACAGATTAACAGATATGTTCAAGTTAAGACTGTCCATGGCAACAGGTTAGGTTATTCACTCACTTCCAAAGTTCCAGTCCAGGGCCAAGCTCAAAGACATCTGGGCCTAAGTACCATGTTTCACCAGAAGAGAACATGTTTTCAAGTCTGCAATTACAAAAATTGACTTGACTGTGCTTATTCTATGTAGTAACCTATATGACAATCTGCATGAGGTTTGTAGTTCAAGGGCCTCTACCTATTTCCTTTATTTGTTTAATTGCCAGAGATTAAGATTCATTGAACTACTTCCACTATATAAAATATTTATGTCTAACTTCCTAGACAGTAGGAACAAGGTATATGGCTCCAGACCACTGTGACTATAAAGATTCATGCATGCTGAAATGCTAGAGCTCCTCTGCAAAACATAACTCCCTCTTGCACACCTGAGATGTTTCTAGGCAGTCCATGTGTCCAAACCATCAGTTTTATTCAGCTCCACTCTTGTGTTCCTGCCCTGTCTCTTCCCCAAGGCAGCTGTAGCTGTCCTGGGCCATGGCCTGCAGGTCACCCACACTGACACTGGTCAGTCAGTCTCCAGATGAGACCTCAGTTATTGCTGCTGGACAACTGAGTAGGGACAATATCCGAGGAAAATTAGGCAACTTGCTCCAAGTTGGAAACACTGCCATTCTCGAGCAGGCTAACTCTGAGCAAAGAAACCCAGTCGTAATCAAGGTGCTGTCACATGGGTGGCACGTCCCCCTCCATTTATAGCAACCCTTACAGGATATCAAAATGCAAAGCCAACAAGAACCAAACACAGAGGCAGTGTCTGAGCTGCAGCTGCCAGAAGGAGGGCTGCTGTCTTCAGCTTCTGCTACTGCACACCCACCACAGGCCATAGGCCATAATGCCTTTCCATGCCTTACATATGAAAGACACAAAAGCCATTCTTATTTCCCCACAGAGGAGAGGCAGTTCCAGCCATAATTCTTGTATCAAGCTAAGCAGAGCCTTCCTGAAATCAAGACATGCAACCGAGGTAACAAGGGTTACCAAAAAAAANTTCATAAGGATTACACTATTTGGGGCATATTTCTGCTAACTAGAGTTTTGTCTAGTACGCTCAGTATTGATGTAAAGGCAACAACATATACACACACAAAATTCAGGTTAGTAAAATCAAATGATTATATCAAGAAGCCACTAAAAACCTTTGGACATGGAAAAGTGATCACATACCTTTTAAAAATAATTTGTATTTTTAATACCATGAGCATTTTCTCAAAATGTGATCGTTCCGCCTGCACACTGTGCATGCCATATTGCAACACACAGGAACACGGCAAGGCACTTCAGCTCTAACTTAGTCTCGCAGGATTTCAGTTACGTGTACCCACAAGCAGACAACTGCACTGCTATTAAATGCAATTAAGGCTACAATGTTAAAATACCATCAAAGAAAAACAAAAGTTCCTATGGCAACATTAACTCAATTGCTGGGCACATAAGCCATTTGTTCCACTTGTAATATTTTTGTCCAAAAGGTAATTTAATCTTGGCAATGCTTTAAAACAAGCATTTAAAAATATAAAGAATGCATTTTGGATACCAGCTTAAACTGCTGCAGGAACTCTCCTTMGTATTCCTTGAGATTTTAAATGAAGGAAATTTTAACATACTGGAATTTTCTTCATTTTCTTACATGCACACACACTTCAGTAAGGCAGGATAAAAACAGTTTAAAATGTTGGGTTTTTTTTTTCCATTTTATTGATATTTTTTCAACAGGCTTGATCAGAAATGTATTGGCTTATTCCAGAAAGACATTACCTTTCTCTGGAGAAAATTGCTTGTGTGGGCTCATCATTTCAGAAGGCCTCAAGAGACACAGAAAGATGGGGTTAAGTGGCATGATCATCCTAGCCTGAAGACAGAAGCCACGGACAGTAAGATGACTATATATCCAGGTCTCCAGGTGTAAGCATCTCTTCAACCATATGAAAAAGGGTAGATACATCATGATTTGGGAAAGACGGCTGTCAAGTCAGGTGTGAAAGTCTGGCCAGGCTCACAAAACAGCTGCATACTTGCAGTACCCTCTTTCAACCTTTCCAGGTCTTTTTTCCTTCCTACAGCTACATATCAAATTCTACTTATGTTAAAAATTACCAAAATGGTATGTTTTCCATGTATGCTACTTCTACGAACACTACACTTCTGTGTATTCAAATCTCCGTAAGACAATATTGCATTTGACTGTGGTACTGCTGTGTTACTTGCCTAAAAAGTTAATCAGATACTTAAATTAAAGATAGATTTCAGGGGTAGTTCCATGATTATATGAAACTTTTCACTTTGGAAGAGGGGAAAAAAAATAGAGTTTTCACATTCATTTAGCAAGCACCTTCCAGTTATGAGATTTTATTCTACTTCTGTGTTTAGCTTAAACATCAAAATAAAATCTCCCGTTTGTTCTCCACAAAACAAAATACACAGACTAATCAAGAATTCCAGCTAAATAGGCTGAGTTCCATAAGTCTGTGGCTGCAAGTTTTTTTGGGGGGCAGAAACGTTGGCTTGAGAAGTTCCTGAGCCCTCTCCACCTTCCCTTCTGCTTCAACAAATCTATGCTGCAAGCAAACATGCCCTCATTCATGAGGCCAACGGTGTAAACTGGATCACCAAAATTAAACAGGTCACAAAACAACAACAACAACAAAAAACAAATCAAAAAGCAAAACTCTTGTTTTTAAAGTGTTATCTTTAACAAAGATAATTTCAGTTACCCAATATGTAAGTGTTGCCCCCAACAAAGTTGTAGAAGCACACCCAAGAGGTCAGTGAACCGTGCTGCTGGGGCGCAGAGAAGCAGTAAGGCATCTTTGCTGGCAACAAAAATATTCAAAGAATGTCATTATAGCATCTCATTATGAATCATGCTTTCCCATGCCTTAGTCATTCTTGGCCATCTTCTCTTTCCCAATTTTGGGAGGATCCTTCCAAACTGAACAACAGAGCTAGATATAGTATTTCCACAGTAGCTACAACAACGTATTAGCCCCCATTTATTATCTTCGGGTCCCATTTCTTCTCTCGGCTGTAAGCATCACGTCAAGATATTTAGATAACTAAACATCATACTCTTTCGTTAATTCTTAGAGTCATTTTGCCATGAAATACCCCGTCCCATTAACACTGTCTGGATGGATCTTTGTTACCAGATCAGCTGTACACATCACCATTATGCAACGTATCTTAGTCAGGTTTTGCCCCAATAGTTACTTTACAAGCTGGTATTTTAAAACAGACTTTTTAAGAAACATTAAAAAAGAAAGCAGAACAAACACAAGACCATCTGATTTCCCCAAGGTCAGCCTGGTATACCATTATTTCTAAATTGAGATCTCATTTATTGAAGTGAACAGTTATCGATGTTCCACCCTCTAGAAGAGCACTGAATGGGAGTAATTCTATGACTGCATCTTCAGTAAGAATAAAATCCTGCAATTTAGGACAAAGATCTCTGCCACTATAGTATTTCATTTAACAAGAAGTTACTGTGGCTTGCTTAATCTGAAATGGAGTTGAACAGATTAGTGAAAGCATTGTACCAGCAATTTTCCAAGTTGGCATTTAGAAAAATGAGTGCTTCATGATGCTCCTCGGTCCAAACGAGATTACTACCCAGGTCTTCAGAATGGCACAGGTACCTTTTGCAGACGGGACAGGGTTTGAGAAACATCTCGTGTTCCCTTTTAAGGGCCCAAAGGGCAGGCTGACCTCAGTTAGCACAGACAAAAGGCTCTTCTGATGCAGACGTGCTCTCTGACTGAAAACAAAATGATTTAATTTAAGACAGGAGTGAACAGATTTAATTAAATTATGTATGGACAAAAAGCTATTTTGCCCATGAAAATTCCTCTCCTCCTCCAGATTACTACTGGAGGGAATTATATTTGAGTATGCATGAAATCAAGAGTGACGTGGTCTTCAGCAACCTAAATAGAAAGCAAGTTGTGTAGTTTAATTAATGTATCACTGGACATACTTAAATACAGTGAGAACACTATTATTGCACAAACCAGACAGTCCTACAAAAAGTCACATTTTGAGGTAATACTCAAATATACACAACTATTGAGTACAAAAAAACAAAAGTAAAGCTCTGAAGAGTTAGATTTTTGTAAACTGTTCACCCTTCAGAAATAACAAACAAACTCTTTTTGTGTGTGTGTGTGTGTGTGTGTGTGTGTGTGTGTGTGTGTGGTTAGCATTATCCAAAGACAACAAATATATTATAAAATGAAATAGAGCTTAATGGTATGCTTGACTAGGCAGACAGAGAACAGATTATGGTAACATAGTTATGACCTATTTTTCCAACGAAGAAGAAAACCTCTGAAGGTCGCAACTGCGGTTTTGAGGGAGAAGAAAGGAATGCAAGCTGCAAGTTACACCGAAGAGATTTTATCTGTTCCTCTAGAAGTCCAGGCCCAAAATAATTCATCTTCATCCAAGTTATAGGCAGGCAAAAAAGAGGAGGTGAATTTCTAACCTGTTAGATTACATTTTCACATTGGAGATGGAATGACACTTTGCTATATCATACATTCCCACAGCACATTTTAGACTGGCACAAAGGACACCCTGTCTCAAGAATTTAACCAGACTGGAAGGATGCAACTTGTTTATTTGATTATGCTTTAGGTCCAATCAGCTTTGTTTTGCTCTTTCAGTATGGATCAGCTTAGTTCTCAGTTTGTATGAACAAAGTGAAAGAGTTGTCCTTGAGAGTTTCTGAATGTAAAAGAACAACTGCAACCCTAACACACTACTCAGTTACTTTCAAAACGTATTTTCATTCAAGTGTGGAGACTCCATTTCCTGAAGGCCAGTTAAATTTTAAAAAATAATTCTTTGCATTCTCAACCCAAGGATACATCTTAAACCCCTAAAGAGGTTGCTAATAAGCTATGTGGCTATTGAAATATTCATCTTTATGCCACTACCTTCATAAATTCAAAAGGAGGGCTAAGTAGCTCTGTGTCTGTTGTTGAGTGTCATTCCCCATTTGCTTCTGTGACTGCCAACCYGTATGTGGAAGGGGGTTGGACGGAGGAACTCAAAAACAAAAGCTACAAAAAGGCAGAAAAATCTAACAAGCCACAGCAGCATAGCTAAGGATTGTTTTTTCACTCTTATCTCATGTGGATCAATACAGAGGGAAACCTATCACACATCAATCTGCACATAATAAACTCACATCAGCATGTTAAAAGTCTCCTTGCAGTCTCTGGATGTACCATTTAGAAATCAAATGCCTTTTCTCCTTAATTTCTCAGATTTCCGAACTCCAATGTACTTAAACAGTAACAACGGCAAAATTCACTGTGCAAATCTGATGTAGTTGAAAAGAATGATTTTAAAATCTAGCCTTTGGATTTTAATATTCTAAGTATAACTTGTTTTTCAGTCACCTGAATTCCAACCAAAGCAAGAGAGTTCTATAAAAGGAATCCTACAGGAATGAAACAGCCAACTGCAATCAGGATTTTGCCCAAGAATTTTGATCTAGCTTGTGGAGGGAGATTTAAGACAAAGGATCCAAAATGTTATAGTTTTTTTCCCCACTACAGAGAAAGTGAGTCCACTTGCATCATGCAAGACCACCACTCCTGTTGTGGTATCTTGCAACACCATCTCCATTCCATTAAAAGTTCAGGCAGTATCGTATTTCGTTGGAAATGGCAGAATATTACTAGGATCAACATAGTATATATGACTGCAGTACTCCAGATAAAGTTTTGCTTAGTTTGCCTTCTACAAAAAAATCACAGAGGTACCCAAGATTCAAACAACAATGCAAGAACAATCCTCTCTCTTGCAAAACACCAAGAAGCAACAAAGTTTTTCAGAAATCAACATTTTGCAGTGGTAAACATCATAAGTATTATCCAAGTATTATGATCATTTAAAGAAATTTGAAAAAGGCATCGGAGAACTGATTTTACCTTATTTTATAAATCTGTTGCATTACTGTCCTTGAGTTATCTTGTATTACAACTTACACTCAAGAACAGAACTAGTAAGAAAAAGTACAGTCATCTGAACACTAAGAAAAACTAATTAGTAAATTGAATTTACTGGCAGAGAAGATTGAACAGAGGAGCTAGATTTTCAGTAATTTAGTAGTCTTGGCTTTGAGGATCCATCTGAATTAATACACACACACGTATATACAAAGAATCCAGTTTGTAATTGGAAGAGCCCTTACACTGAGCCATTTTTCTTAGATTATATAAAAACAGATTTAAAGTAACTGAGAAAAAGAGACAAGAGATGTTGTTTTTATACATTCTTCCTTTAAGTCATAATTACTTTGAATGCTGAGATTATTATAAACTCGACATACTACAGGCACTGTAGGTCATCTTTGACAAAACTATTCTATGCTGCTTGAATGCCCAGTAAAAGTGGATCATCAGTCCTGCTGCACTAAACCTTCCCTTTTCTTCCCAAGAAAGGAACAGTGAGGAACAGCAGCAGCAAGACACCACTTTCATCGCCACTTACCTTTTGGAAATGCCTACACAACTAGGCCAGAAATGAGGCACAAAATCCCTGCAGTCTCTTTAACTCTGAAAGATCYGGCCAGTTGTCTGTAGCTGGTTCAAAAACTCCCGCACAACAAGAGGCAGACATGGCTGGTCACTAGGTATTTTCTTATTATAAAGTGAGGGTTACCGAAGACATCATTTCACATGCTAATCAGCAAGAACACCATTACTAAACATATTTTCAACAGAGAAAAATAAGAATGATAGTAAGAAAAGTTACTTTTTTTGCTGTCTTGGAATTTCCAAATACCTACCTACTCAAACTATATTTAAGAGTTTGCCTACCTAGCTTTACAAGGAAARGGGCAATGTGAATGCTTTGAGCTCTACCTGTTAAATATCCGGAATACTGCTACTGTTAGTTTTTTAAAAAAATTACATACACACAGACTAGTAAGTCACAAACTACTGCCCATTTCTCCAACTATTAGTAATTCAGATGCTCAAAAACTGAATGTTCAGCAAGTAGTCACTACACACAAAAATCATTTTTTTAAACACTAACTGAATCAAAATCTCCAGAGCTGATGATAAACACTCTTCAATAAGCTGTTTGTGCACTCAGGAAGTATTGAAAGCTGTCTTATATGCAGTCAGTCCTACTGATCTGGATTACACCTAGTAACAGCAGCACTGTATCATCTAACAAAATGAGAGAAAATAAGAATAGTTGACATTTTGTGAATACCAAGATAATTTTGAGAACAGCTGTACTCCCTACACTCTTTGCAGTAGGGTCCACTACACTATTACGCTGCATTAAAGATGGATGTACAAACCCAGGGAGATCTAATGAAGCAATCAATAGAAATCAAGAACCAAATGGAGATGCCCACTCATACTGCGTTCCTATCATGAGTACTGACACTCATTCTACTTAACAATCCACCAAAAAAAAAAAAAAAAAACCAAAAAAAAACAAACTCAGGCACAAAACAAAAAAAACCTATATTCACTCAAAATGACAAAATATTTTTCTAAATCCAATTGATTCTTCGTGATGTGCTTCGTATGGTAAAAAGGAAACACAGCAGAAGTCTTATGCCATCATTATCCTTTCCTTTTTTCCCCAAACACAGTAATTATTCAAYCTCAATAAAACAAATATGGGTGAGCATTAACAACTACTAATCTCCATTCTGACTGATGAAAATGCACCTTTATATTGTAACAGCTTGATAATACACTACKACAAATGCCCATCAACACTTCAAAAAAGCTCCATCATTTCAATACTCCACTTCAAAAGGACAGCAAGGCAATTGCCAATTCCATTATTTTCTGAATTGCTCCTACAAATATTTCCCAGGGATTCTCTCCTGGGAGCAAATGCATGCACAGATGAACTCGAACTGCCACTACAAGAGATTTAGATTCTTTCTAAAGAATCTAAGAAAGAATTAGGTCTTAGGAGACATCTGTATTTATCTAAACAACCTCAGAGGCTTTCTTATGAAATATAAATGTACTGTTCAGAAATGAAAAATCAGTCAAACAGCTATACGGTGTCACACGTTTCCTACTGCCAAGCCTGATTTATAGATGAATAATGAGAACAAATTATAAAATGCATAACAAGAAAGCAAATGCATGTGCCCACTAGAAAAATCATGTCCTGTAATTCACATACATATGAGATTTTAAATAGCAAATTGATTCTTTATGTATACAGTTCAGTACTGTCTATTAGAGAGAAGGAGGGAGGGAGGGAGGGAGGGAGGGAGAGAGCGCATGCATCCATGCAGAATTAAGAGCACTGTTTTCTGAACGCAGCTTGAAGTTTGATTTGCAACCTCAAACCAACTTAGAGCTTTCTATATCATTTTTTTGAAAAAACTCTCTCCCCTTTGATATGTTCTCATTTCAGAATGACAACATAAAAAGATACTTCAGTTTGAGAGGCATTTACTTTCAAAACCAGCTTATTTCATAGTTTTGATATAGTCAAAAATGTATGTATTTTTTTAACCCAACTTCAGGGCACTTTACAAGACTTTATTAGGAAGGCATTTGAGGAATTACTGAGTAGAGATTTAAAATCTTGTCATGGTATTTTAAAATTATTCCAGGAAAAAAAATATCAATCAAATTGTACATTTATTTGTATGAACATACACTTGATCATGTATATGTATATATATTCCTCCTCCATTTCAGAAAATCCTACTTTCCTCTTTCTTCTATGGACCTTCAGAAATTTTTTTTTTAATTTTTTTTAAAGTAATCCAGCAGTAGGATTCAAAGGTTCAGAAATCTGCCTTGTCCAGAAGCTTACAAAATTAGTCAGGACAAAGCTGGAGATACGGATAACAGTACAGTCAGGTCAGAAGTTAGAAAGTCATTGCATATGATACCAGGACACGAACATATTCCAAACCTCCAGCAGATGACAGGAAAAGAGTTATTCTCAATTACCAAAAAATCCATCTCAGATGCCTTTTTAAAATTATTTTTTAAATAAGGGCGGGGGGGAAGGAAATGAAATTATGACCAATGGAAGATGGAAGTGTTTCTCTTTCCTAATTCCAGGACTAGCTCCAGTTGTTCAAGCTAGGTGTCTGAATATCATTAAGGCAGGGAATTATGCTGCAAGACTGATCTTGTTACCATACAGATTATTTCCAACCTACGCAGCTGCACCTTAACTGGCGTGCTGAGATGACATTACAAAATATTGCTCTTCCTGATAAGCACGATGCAGTAATCTCTCTACATAAATGACAAGAAGCCTTGCAAAGATGTAGTATTTACATATACTAAGAATGTATACTGCATGCACAGACATTGCTCTGTCCAGTGTTTCTCAATCTGTGAACATTTCCGAAATAAAACAGGAATATATCTTTCCCTTGAGACGACTTCTGAACTCTTATTCATATAATATCATGATTTGGAAGCTGACAAATACCGAGTCCAAATATGCAACAAAAGCAAAAGTTGTCAAATTTAACTGTATCTGCAGATGTCTTACAACACACAAACAAATTTCCAGTWTTCACAAAACTGAGTTTGTGCTAGAACTTTTTCAACAGACAGGTTCCAGGATTTGGTCGCCTTCTGGTCAAGGGGTTTTCAAATAGAGAAACTGAACAGGTACAAGAGGGCTGCCCCAAATTGCTACGCCAAAAATGTGCYGTAGTGCAAGCAGTTGCTAGCTCCAGGATACACTCCGGTGCGGTGATGGTACTATTCACTGGCCTTTTGTACCAGTAAGCTTAAAATATTTTTATTTTGACAGTTACTTTTTTTGTAAAGCAATGAATGTTAATTTCCAAACATGCCAATGTTGACCTTGCACTCTCCCATGTATTACCTAACTTGTCCAGGATATCTGAACACAGGCACTACAAGAGATCTCAGTTTCCAGGCTATCAGTTCAAATTTGCTTATTTTAAACTTCTTAAAATACTGTCTAGGCACAACTGCCTGTACAGAAGCAATAAGGAATCTACTTTTCTTTATAGGAGTTCTCCTTGCTCAGTTCCTCCTCTTTAAGCAGTTAACTCCAGTGAAAGCTGAAAACGTACGTTGGGGCAAAAATTACACTTCTACATGTGCAGTCATTATGGTCATGAGCTAAAAGTTAGACAAAATTGTTTGAGAAAACACAATTTCAGGCAGCTACTGCTACCTAATTCTCTGCTGTAGGTAGCTTGATTTTGTATCTGCTCCCAAAAGCCACGCACAGCTACCAGTGGCAAGCCCCACCAGCATCTCGGCCAAAAGAGCTGGGATGCTTCCACACAGATTTTTGTCCACTTTGCACCATCAGCAGAACATCCTTTCTGTGCTCAGGGTGACAGTCCTCCCACATAAACAAGCTTCTGGACAAGACAGGGCTAATCCAGCTACTAAGACTTTGGGAACCTGACATTTCATAAGGTTTCTTTAAGCTATCTTGTGCCAGTATTATAACAGCATGAATGGACTGATATAAAACTGTAGGAACAATTGATTCCATAGATCAGCTTTCCCCCTGCTCTCCACATTTCCCATTATTCCTACCAGAATATAAGAAAAAGCACAGTTAGGTTGTCTATAAAAATATTTAATGGCTCTTTTACTGAAGCATTCAAGTCAGTACTCAGTACTTCATACTCTTAATGCTTTTCAGTACCAGCTTTGCTTCTTACCAAGTTAATTCTCCAGGTACTTCACAACACAAATAAGCTGTTTTTCCAAAGGTTTGTGTTGAGTAATTCATCCCTGTTGAGTTCCACAGTGCCTCATTAAGTCTATCTAAAATCTATCTACTACTATAATCTATATAAAACTACTAGTATTGTAGACCTATACTACATTTTTAGTACATAATCTATAGGCTTGATGTTCTGCAGACTATTTTAACATCCAGTTAATTCAGAAGCGCAATCAAATTGCAATGTTATGTGAAACCATAGAAAATGGAAGAAACCTTTAACCATAAATTGCTTGATAAATCAACAAATGGAGGACAAATCACAGAAGTCTACTTGCACAGCTAAATCAGCACCCACAAAAGAAGAAATCAGAGAAACATGAAGCCAGTCAACATAAGGGGAATCTGGAGACTCAAGCAGGGAAAAAACAAACAGAAAAAACATCTGAATTAAATGCTCAGTTTGATTCTTGACAGAGAGGTTTTCACAAGTTTTTGTCCTGCAGCTTAAGCCTTTAAGAATGATTTAACTTCATGTAGTGATGGTGGCACACAGTGGCATCAGACAACAGTGCAATGTGTCAGAGGACACATTCAAAACAAACATATAAAAACGATGGGTTTAACCTTTCTACGTTTTATAGATGTAGAAATTGCAGTCTTTTGCTTGAGAGTTCACACACAAGAGAGTGATGTTTCACTAATGGCAATTTAGTTGAAAATTAAAAATAGTTTCTAAGTCATGTCTGCCTTGCTTTCCCTTTCATACAAGTTCTGATTTAAGCAGAAAGTTTTAATATACATTTAGTTTTCATACAGAAATGAAGCAATGTCTCTTCACTTTCTTCATTAGTCAAACATTTAGAATTCACAAGTTAAGTCTGAATCAGGGAAGTATCATTTTCATGTGCTTAGGCTATGATTATATATGTTTATTATAAAATTATACATGATCATAAACATACATGCTTAAGTGTGTATTACCAGAAATATTCAAATCTAAGGAGTAAGAGAATTTCCAGTCAACTAGAAGTTGAACTGTTAGAGAATTTAAAATCTAGGTGTTTTCAGATTTTTCCCAGAGCCTCCCTCCTACAAACCAAAACATAACCAAGTTTCTTACTTTACGACCAAGGGTAACTAAATTTAAAGGCTATGATACTAAATAAGGTGGAGCTGCACATGCACAGATTACAAATGCAACTGCTGTTTTGACTAAGTCCTTCCTTTGTTCTCTATCCATCACAGACTTGAAGAAAGCAATAAATAGCAGATAATTCTCTTGCTTCTCGCATTTATAACAAACTGCACATATGTTTCAGTGAAGGTACCAAAAATGGTGCTATTTTACTCAATTTTCAGTACAGTTTGTGAACTTCTGACTTACGGAAGTATTTCAAGGTCTCTTCTATTTGCTCAGTTGTTAAGTCAATACTGGCATCAGGAGAAATGAGAGGCGTATGAAGCCAGTCGTCGTGGTCATAACCATAGATTGTATCAGCTCTTAGCTTGTAATGAGGCAGCTGTTCTTCCAGCAGACTGATGATTTCAACTTCAGGAAGATCGGTACTATTGCACACATCTGAGGAAAGACAGGGAGGAGACAGCCTGTTAGTTAGTTAAAATCGAGTTTCTTTTTTATTACCAAGAACTTTCTGCACAAGAAAGTTGCTGCTGCACTAAGAACAGCACATTATTAGTTGGTTTAGAAGGTATGACTAGCCTAAATTATCAGAAAATGAGATATTTACCAGCACAAAATATGAGGGCAGGCTCTTAGGAACACAGGGACTCATCAGTTGAGGAATAAAGGGAGGAAAAAAAAAAAAACAGTGAGTAATGGCTAAAACAGAGCAACCTGGGTATGGAGAAAGGATTAGCTCATATAGGAATTTACATTTGCAATGCTACCTAGCAGACTGTTTTTAGTTTGTATGCTTCGCACTTGTCCTTGACTCGGCTTTTGACCACATTCCAGTGGCACTATATTCTGCCTTTGCTGCTGGTAGACTTTTCTCAAGAGAAAAAAAAAAATCCAGGATTGAATAGCAGAGCATCATAGTTTAAACCAAGATGAACTGGTAAAGCTGGCTGCAAGAACTTTTAGGGCACCAGCTGAAACATTTCCAGCTGCATTCTGAGACATTAACCCCTTCATGTTCAGAAGAATATCAAATTCCCACACAATTTTAAAAATGGCAACAGATGGGCCACTCATTTGAGGGTTGGTCTAGATGATCGCCAGAGGTCCCTTCCAACCTTACCAATTCTACGATTCTATGGCCATTAACAACAGCAAAAATGCTGCAATTTATTTAGCACAAGAGGCAACGGACAAGTTTTAATGTAAGAAATTCCAGTTCAAAGTAAAGAAAATCATTTTCCACCCTGATGGTGGAAAGGCACACAAAAAAAGATAAGCTAAACCTATTTGCATGAGTGAGCACAGAGAGGCTGCTCTCATGCTGTACAATACAGTTCTATCTTTAGCCAGTGTCATAATTCTTAGAAGCGTTGCTAAAGCTCACTGCACAGTGAACAGTGAAGACTGTCAGTGCCCTGAGTACACGCATAGGTCTTCATAGCCCTGATTAGGCTCACGTGGGACCCCCACTCACACATCTTCTGCCTGCTGCCCCACTGGGGCCCCCCATCCTCCCCCAACGGGTGTTGTGGATGGGCCTGTGCCCAGCTCTTGTTATTATAGTAGTGATGCAGACCTACAAGCTACTGGAATTAATTTTTGTCCAACTGAGTAGTTACATGGCCAGAAGCAGCACCCTAAGCATTGAGGATGGCAAGAATGTTACTGCCCTATGGGGCTACAGAGCAGAGATAGGAAGCTCAACTCAGACCATGCATCTCCTGCCTATATCCTTTACTCGCTAAAGCCAAATATAGCTGGATGCACTCCCTAACCATCTCATTTCAAATACATAGGACAGCCCAACAGCATTGTCGATGCTTATTGCTCAGGAAACATTTTACAAAAAACTCCACACAAAGAAATGCCCAGTATGAATGGGCAGAGCCTGCGCTGACTACAAGCTACTTTGCTTGTAGTGCGTACACTAGTAAATCAAAAGCGGGAACTAGAACACTCTGGTAACCCTCCCAAACTTTTAGTATCTAGCCAAACATACTACACACAACATCACACAGATTTTTTTCTTCTTTTTAATTCTAAGAAGTTTGCAAGAGAAGCTTGTAATTGCTGTAACGATAACAAGCTACAACAATGTGCCACAGCCTGCTGATCTGCCACCGGGCCGCTTGGCTCCATGCTTCGTTCCCCCAACCACGTACAGCTTATCAGAACATTGATGTTTTTTCTTTCTTTTGGCCAAAATGTGTTTTCACAAGAGGGAAAAAAAAAAAAAAAAAAAAAAAAAAAAAAAATTATATTTTAATTAAAAAAAAAAAAAAAAAAAAAAAAAAAAAAAAAAAAAAAAAAAAAAAAAAACTGAGGCAGTGATCTTAAGAATGGGAAAAAGTAAAATTTCTGAAAAATTCCAACTTTTAAATTCTCTCTGCTTTTAGATAATTTTCCAAAAGAAATGGACTGACTTTAAGAATGGAAAGAGGAAGCTTTAAGCAAATAATTTTGTGTAAAGTAATCTAGCTTCCCATGTCATAAAATGTAACAAAAATGGAAATGCAAGAGGCATTGCCACCAAAATTTTAGGAGGAAAAAGAATACATATGTATATATACACACACACACAAATACACACACACACACAAATATATACACAAACTCTTAAAAGAAATTCATACAACTTTACCACAGAAAAGAAAATCATGTGAATGCAAAGGACAGATGAGATTTATTGCAGAACGAGTCAACCAGAATAATTTTTCTTCCCTATCATATAACAAATCCTGAGTGCTTCTGAGCAATTCAGAAGACCCAAGAGTTGAAATAAAAAAATAAATAGATGAGTAACTGGAAAGACAACTTAGTGTGATGTTGTTGTCATTAATTTCTATTGTGATTTTAAAGTTTGTATACCAGCAGGAAAGAGAATCAGGCTCTGATGTAATTACCTTTTTAAAAGGTGATTTAGAAAAACAGGACACATTGTCTATGACTAAATGTTAGTATAGCATTTAAATCACGGAAATATTCTCAGTGCTACAATTACGCAGTTTCCCCTTAGACTTTCYGTCCCCTCCCTTTTCTGAGGGGCAGGTGCTTGCAGTTATGTATAGAGCAGAGTAATGCCACCCCCCCATCCTGAGGCATCAGTTAGATTTTATGGAAGACCCTGACAATGCTTCCAGACAGTAGTTTTTGCAATTTTAATCAGAAATATCCAAATACCTGAAGCATCTTTTATGTTATATGATTAAGTTCACTGAAGTCTAAGATTTCATCCAAGGCATAAAGCTGTTGCTGCTTCCTCTTGTCCTATATGGTAACTTCATTTTATTGAGTTAAATATAAGACTTTAATCCCAAATAGATTAAGCATTTATATTAATGATACATCTTTAATCCCAAATAGATTAAGCATTTATATTAATGATACAGTAAAATATAGTTGAGCCAAATCTTTATAGATGTCTCTGTTAAACTACAGAAATATTGAGTCTGCATTTTGAACTTGCAGCTTCCTGTACATCCTAAGCAAACAGAAGAACTTTTACAAGCAAATTACAGTCAATTTAATTAGTTAAATGTCTCCACCTGAGGAATTTTGAATTCATGATTCTAAATAAAGTGTTTGGGTCATTAGAAGCTCTGCTTTTAAAAATGAAAGTTAAGAGAGAAGAGATTTCTCTCTTGTACTCTGCAGAAGTCTGAAGCTTTTGGCACTTCACAGAAGTAACTCTATATAAACGAAGTTTGTTAATTCTGTTCTCCCTCCCTATGCTTTTTTTGCAGGTAATATGTTCTACTGCTTTGCTCTCTTGATAGTTCAAATATGGCTAGATATATACAAAAAGAAATGCACGTGCATGAACACCCACCTCACCACTTTGTGGTGTGAAATACATTTCTCCATGCCCTACTCCTAGGATGATAAAGGAGATGCTGCTCAGTTTGCTCTTTAGGAATCTCTGTAATTATTCTTCCTCTCTCCCTGTATGTTTTCCAAACAAGATAATTTTGAATCTCAAAGAGTTTGGTTTAAAAATGAATAATTTTGCTGCTTCCATTTCTAATCTTCTCCTTCAATAAATAAGATCCCAAACTGGGCAAAACAATTCAGTTGAGGTCTCTTCTGCATTTTTTCTTACTACTTCAGTATCTGTTCGGTAATTATCAACAGATTGTTTATTAGTTTGTTCCACACCTTTCCACATATTGGCTGGCATGCACTGGTGCATTTTCTCTGCACCTATGAAACCTCTCCAGCCTCTCCCAACTGCTTTAAGACAGTGACTAATGGCTCACTGATTGTTTTAACTTGTTTACATTTTCCCAGAGGCTTTTTTTTTTTATTATTATTATTAGATTTGCTGGACTGAATACCTTGGACTTTATTTCATCTTCTCCCTCTCTCCTAATAAACTTCCCTTATCCATCTAAAAATAGATTAAGCACACTAAGTTAACTTTCCTTTCTGGAGATATGAGACTTTGTGGAGACTGAAATGGAGATGACATTTTTTCCTCTCTCCAGTTTTTCCCTGTATTACCTGTTGTTTGATCCCTTCACCATTAAGTATCAGAACCTCTACATGCTTGTCTTCCTTCTCTTGCTAATCTATTGACAGAAATTTTTTCTTCTGGTACTACTCTGGCCTCAGTGAGCCTTGAAAGACATCACCCACTGAGCAGTGAAACAGAAAGGGCACATAATCCAAGTTGAACACCAGACAGAAGAGAAATCAATTGCTTTTTCCCTTGCCCTGAAAAGTTCCAAGAAGCTCAGAGTTCAACTAAGTCTGCAAGATTTTTTTAATTAAAAAGCAACAAACCCACCTGGACCCAATTCAACAGAAAGCAGTGGTGAACAGAATAGTGACTCACACCAACTGGCAAGGGATAAAAGAAGGTTAAGGGGAGAGTGCACAACAGGGGTACAAAGAGGTTTCCACACATGCAATTCCATTAAACTTGGCTCTTAACATCTACCAGTTCATAAAACATATAGGATGTTCTCTCGTTTGGGAAGGTCAATTTAAATCACCTTAAAGAGGCTCAGATTTTCAAAGAAAGGGTGCTTTCTGAAAATCAGGCCTTTAACATCAGTCAATTTGAGTATCCTGTTCCCAGGTGCGGATGGAGAAGAAGAATCACTGACCATCTTTTAGGGAGAGGGAACATATTTTTTTTTAGGGTAACCATATGAGGATAGGATTACCCTTGGTTATTTTGGGGATGCACACTCAAACCCCTCCTCTGCCGACAAGTGAGCAAGAACTCACTTTTCAAATAGAAAACAGATTGAGTGGTCTAAAACAATGAGAACTGACTACAAAGACGCACAACCTCTTCTCCCTCTGTGCACCTAACGTCACATAGATCACAAGAGACTGTGTAGGGGACTGTTGCCTAGTGCACTTTCTCCTGCATCCATTCAACCATGCAATATATTAAATAACTTTCCATGCAGTGTTCAATATATATTTAGCTGTCACTGCTATTTTGATGGGAGGAACTAGGCCAGCACCTCATGACCAAGCAATTCAACCTCACTTTGAGCTGAAGTTGGTAATTAATAATAGAGAAGGGGGATATAAGCAAGTACAGAGATAAGAGAAAGCTTATGACTTAATTATGGATGAGATGCATGAGAAAAAGTGATGGAGGGAAGGGGGAACCCCATGCAGACAGATATGGGGATCCTATTCCACACAACAGTCACCTACGCAGTCCATCTGCCATACTCCATTCCCTAACAAGGCTTTTGGGTCTCACCTGTTTATTGCAGAACTCCCTGGTGAGGGGTCCTCAAAGCTTAATTTGCTCAAGAAAGTAACAGCATGATAAAAGGTTAGTTCGGTCTGCAACCCACAGTAGCAGACACTTATGAGTGGATAGCCACCAATGCAGACAGCTTTCCCTCCTGTAGGAACAAAACTCAGCTTGTCTGATAAACAGGGAGCACCTCTTCAACTTCCTGTATCCATTTCATATAAAAGTTGTGACAAATCCAGAGAAAATAAACCTAAAACAAAAAGGAAGAAACTAGGACAGAAAGTCTACAAATTTCAAAGCGTGCTTTAAAGCCTGGTATCTCCACGGGTTTTCAGAAAAAGCATAGCTAGCCATGAAATTACACTAATGTATGGAAGATATAAATATTTATATTTGGACTGTCTGGATTGTGGTCTAAATCATCCTGAATCTTTATAGTTTTACTGGTTTGCTTTCAAGTAGAGGCTCCCCTTTCAAGGTTAAAGGGTGAGGAGTTACTGCAGAACCTCCTAGTGGTAGATACTGCCACCTGGTGCAAGAAGGGTCTTATTACCCAATTCCTGTAAGCCTGGGAACCAAAAAAAAAAACCAAAAAAAAAAAACACTGTTGTCCACGTGTCAATTAAAAGAGGGTTGTTATTGTCTTTTCGTATGCACAACACCAATGGCTCAGCAGAACTAACCTGCTCCAGTACTCACCAGCTTGAGCTTTTGGGCCTTTGTAAAACACTCCAGAAAAAGTCRCAGGGCTGAGTTTCACTCAAGACGTTGCTCTTTGCCTGGACACCAGGACAAGAGCCACGATCAGGCACCAAGCACAAACTCACACTGCCATAATTGGAGCAAAACCCACGAAGGAAATTCTCCATAATCCCAGCTGTGTTCAGGGCTGTGCTCAAGAACAGACAAGACAGTGCGGGCAAGGAAAAAGGAGACAGGTTTTATGAAAACTACTCAGAAACTGTACTGTTCCTGGAGCGCTGTGCTCCAGCCTCTTGGACCTGATGGAGGCAGACAGACACCCCGCAGGCAGCTTGAAGCAGCTGAGCTGCCCTCAGGTGCCTGCGCTAAGGAAACAAACAGCTGTACGGAAGCGGTGTGCGCAGCAGAACCACTCTACTTTAGGTACGGCTTTCGTCCACTACTGGGCTGCTCGGCAACTTTCAAAAGTAACAGTTCTGGTGAGCAGGGCTGCATCACCCAGCCTGAACGCCTCCTCAGGAGGCTCCGCTACGTTGCCCACCTCTCAGCCCGCAGCTGGCAGCGGGCTGCCTAAATCCCCCCTCTCTCAAACAGGGGGCTCAGTAGTCACTCTTGGACAGATTCCTGCATGTCCTACAACAGAATTAATTTCATAAATTGTCACATTCTTTCAAGGCAGTTGAGGAAAAAGCAGTAGGTAAGAGCATGGAAGAAAAAACAAATGAGGAAAAAAAGGAAAATCTCTGGAAAAACAGGAAGAGTGGAGAAACCTATTCCTGTACTTTACGGATCTGCCTACTCTCCTCCCTGGCTCTCGGTCCCCGCATCTTCTCCTCCCTTCCCCCCTACTCCCCTTCGACACTTAACTCTCCAAAGCAAGTTTTAAACAGAGAAATTCAAAACTCTGAAAACAGCTGGACAATAAATAACTGATTAAAATAAATAATTAAATTAAAAAGCACACACTACCTGAGAAAGGTCAGTTCCAGTGCCAGCTCCCTATCAGGTAAGAGAAAACTTTGCTGCAGAGCAGGACTGCTGCATGAAGGCTAAAGTCCAGCCACATGCAATGGAAGAAATTAAAGTTCATCACTGAGGGCTATTTGTTCTTAAATACCAGTGAATTCTGGCTGCTATTTTTGCAGCACGTGTGCACACACACAGAAAATGTGAATTAAAAAACAAAACAGAGTCTGCGTTCCTTCTCTGAATCCCAGGCTCACTACCACTTGTAAAATCCTGCATACTTTATATAAAATGACATAAGATTCTGTAATAGTTGCATCTTCACGCAAAAATAGTAGAAAATGTAAGCTTCCACATAGGAAATGCCCCCCCCCCCCAATTTATGAATCTCAGAGTTCTCTGCATCCCCCTATTTTTAAACCAGGAGGGGAATATGCAACTCCATAATGTTAAAAAGTCCCGTTCCATTGGGCTGGGAAACTTCTGGAGATTCCTTCAGAGAAAGGTCACCTAATGTAGCGTGACAACCAGGCAAGACGCCCTGACTGCCCCAGGATTGCCCGCTCTGGTCAGGCCACGAGCCGAGTGCCTAGGCGTTCTCCAGGTGGTCTTTTCCTGCCTGCTGAGCCAGCAGGTACTTCCCAGCTGTGTGAAGCAGTCCGACAGCTTAGTTTTCCAGTACTTACTTTCAGCTTAGACAATCGTGGGGTGAGCTGTTCGCTATAGCAGTGAACAGACCTACATAAAAATGAAACGCAGAAGACAGAAGATACGTGRGAAACTTCAGCTTTGCAAGCAGGCTGCTTGCTAGTGCACTGTAGAGGGAAATATAGCCTGTAATTACTCATTATTTAAGCTCTGTGGGCTCACAGAGATGTACATTAAATACAGTCTGGGGTCCAGAAYTACAAGTATTTCCTGGACACTATTTAGCCAACAATTAGTCTGTACATACACAGAATATGCCAAAAGCCAGGACTCCTCATGCTCCTACTGAGCTTCAGTTCCAAGATGGACATGTTGTGGAAAACTGTAATAAGGGCTTGCAGATACCCTGGAATTACTATGTACATGGTGTGTGTTTTAACGTACAGGGTGCGATTAGCTTCTGAGACAACACAAAGGAAWTAATTCCTAATAAAAAGAAAATTTATTTTCCTCTCAACTCACTAACCTGCCCAAAGGGAAAAATTCCCTTAGTGTATCGAATTGTCAAAAGCCTCTCACTGCTGGCTTTAAAGTCAAATAGCAGAAAGAGAAACTCTGCAGTAAGAAGGGTGCCTCATACCTTTAAAGTTCGGTCTCTTCAAACAGCCATGGCAGCTTCTGTAACTTGACTCATAGGACAGGATTTTGGAAGTGGCAAGTCTTGCCACCCTTTCAAGCTGGTTATCTAGTGGTTTTTCTAACCATTGAAAATACTGAACACAATTCAGTCTTCCATGGGAAAATAAAAACATCCTGCATCAACCTCAGGTGTTCCCATACCGAGCTGCCACAGCAATGCTACTGCTGGCCTGTAATTCAAGTGCCGCTCATAGCCATTTATCTCGAACATAGAGATAGCAGCTGAACTTCCCACCTTGTATAGGTGGGGCATCGTAGGAAAGGCAGGCAGTATTTATGGTAGCTGGGTGGGCACACTGAATCTCAGAAYAGGAATGCTAGACAAGAAATCCAGCCCATGGCCAAGAAAGCACCCAAACAGGGATTCTTGTTATATTCTCTAGGTAACRCCATGTGTCACTTCAGCAATCTGACATTTGATATTTTAATTCAAACAAACATGCACTTACAAGGGCAGGCACTGGAACTGGAGCGGAAAAGACTTCAGTAGCTAACACCTCTAGAGAACAAGTCCAGCTTCATCACTGGAAAAGAAATTCTCCTCTTCCTCCAAATTAAGTGTGTGGTTSTAAGTGCAAGGAGGAAGTATAATACAGGACATATCATAACTCTCCTACTACAAAGAAGAACTGGTATGAAGGACTAGATCATTCAGTATCATCCACAAAAATATTACTGCCCAGGAGGGACAGGGGGGAAAAAGGAAAAAAAAAATCACTACACTGACCAAGCTGCCAAGAGAACTGGAAGAAAAAATCCCATGTTGTTGCTCCAGTTTCCAGTTTTGCCACAGTAGGCACTGGCCAAGCCTCTGTGGGATGGACAGGCCATGGCACCCATACATGTCCCAGGGCTCAGCCTACATCTGCATTTTGGGGTGCACAAAACACTTTACTTCCAACATGTTACCTTCTCTGGTAACAGAGGGAATTCTGCTTAAGTTCAGCGATTGAAATTCTACTTAAACTTGGTGATTGAAAGCATTTCAAAGAGACAAGCTGGGGAAAATTCGGCTTAGCTGCAAAAAAAAACCTCCAGATAAAGATGGGGACAAAATAGGGAAGGCAAAATCTAACATAATAGCAGAATCTCTGAAAACTGCAGTTTTTCTGTGAGGAACATCCTCTTAACACTATGTTATTTGTTAGGTTAAAATCTCCCTACTTTGATGTCATCTCACACACACATTCCTGTTGGGTATTAAAAAGCTAAGAGAAATCTTGGTGATGGGGAGTCATCAAATTAGTACATCCCTACAGTAAGTTATGTCATCAATTTAAGTGAATTTTGCTTCAGGATGAAAATGTTTCCAGTGTAGGCAAATGCAATCATATTCATGCATTTCTTTTTACATTAAATAGAAAATAAAAGGAAACACCACCACCAAAGGCCATTCTTTTAGAGCAAGAACAAAAGCTATTCATCTATCAAATGCATACTGGCAACACACTGTTTAGCAGCAGTAAGAACAAAACACATTCATTAACCATTAGCATCTTCCAGACCTCAGCAGCACAGACAGACTGAGAATGTGTCTCAAAAAGAGAAAGAAAGCCATTGATAAGTCAGAGTATGTAAAACCCTGAAAAACAATTGTCCTGTTGTTGCTTGCTGTTCAGCCCACCCACAAAATGCGACTACCAGCTCCTAAAAGATGGCTGTCAATGAAACTTAAGTATTGTCATAATCTATTCTTAATTTTTGCTTATGTACCTTGTTCTTTACAGATACTGACTTTAATGGAAGATATTTTTGTTTTATGATGTACACATACATGTAAATTGAGGAAAAGATAAAGCTACACTCAGTTTGCAGGTCATACAGGAAAAATATGGAAATACACGCATTTTCACATATTTGAAATCACCAACACCCAAATGTAGCTTATTAATCTTTCACTGCTGTTTCACAGCCACGTGGTCTTTGAAATATGTTCTCCGAAGCACAAACCCGAAACAATGATGAATACTTGTAGCTCCCATTCCAAGTAAATTACACATTCAGTATACATCCCAAAATGAGGGAAATCTAGAAGTGCAGTAAAAGATGTCACACTGGATTGTGGTAATATCCACAGTAGCTTTCATGTTGTCTCAAGAATTGACAGTTTGCACTAAAAATCCTAATATATCCTACTAGAAAGGGGAGTATAAGTCAGCAAGAGTGCTGAACAAGTAAGTAGCATAGCAGTAGCAGCAAAATACTGCTTTGGGGTAAAAACAAACAAAACAAACCCTACAGTCTTAAAAGGATAAAAGGCAGAGTATGCCTGGGATAAGCATTAAGATGTAGTGTAACAAGCTGTCACAGGAGTGGTATCAGGAAAAACATTGCAAGTTACTGGTAAAGAGAGAGAGCTAGAAAATGACTGTGGTGAAGTAGAATGAAGATAAGTGAGAGAAGCTGTGTGAAGTTCATGAATAACATGGCAAAAGCCAGTCAGAAAATTCAAATTGAAGTAATGCTGTAGCAGGCATAGAAAACAAGATCATTTTGTTATGGTATGCTACACAGAATTAAAGCCAGACTCAGAGTATGGTTGTAGTCATGCTCAGAGACCTCTTTTTCTAACACTACTAGAGTACCAGAGAAGCTTTAGAGAAAGAAAAAGCACTCAGAATTTAGCAATAGCTGTTTATAGAAGGAGAAGAGACCAAAATTAAAATCAATTTTATGGAATGAGGCTTGCAACAGCAATAGCAGAGTAGCTGGAGTGTGTAAGAGCCTAGGTTCTCAAACTTCATTTCAAGAAAACGCTAAAGAAGGCAGGAGAGGAGAAGGCTAGGGTGTGAATACAAGAGAGGTTTTTCAAAAGCATGAAGGCGGTGGCCAAGGTGAATGAAGAACTGATATTCACCACATCCTGCATAGCTAGCAGTAATAAATACTTACAGAAACCAACAGGAAATCTGTGCAAGTACCACTATACACTGCAGTTAAGAACCTGGAAATTGTTACCGCCAGTGACTGTGCAAACAGACAGAACGAGCAGGTTCAAAAAGGGATTAGACAGAGTCATGGACAACAGTGCCCAACAACAAATGGACATGAAAAGAGGTAGGCAGGGACGTACCCTCTGTATCCCTAGTACAACAGTTCTGGATGAYGGGGATACATATGCTGAGAACAGACCACTGAGAGTGGCTGGACTCATTTGCTCCCCTATGCTTGTACCTGCTATTGCCACTGCTGCATTCGCCAACGGACCTCTGGTCTGACCCATGAGTGCATTTCTTACATTCCTGGTTTGAGTTACAAATTGAACAGCTCCATCAAGCAATGATCCTGTACCTCTTCTCTCAAATCCAGAAACTGAGGAAAAATTGGGAAGAGGTACTCCAAGATAGCAACTGAAAAAGGAAGAAGCGTTTAGTCTGTACAGGGAATACCCATGAAAAAAGAGAAAAGCAGTCATAACAGAACTCAGAGGTTCAAATGGACAGAAGTAATCCAAAGTTGTTACTATTCTATCAATGCTTTGGGAACCCTTTAAGAGGCTTATAGCAGAACTACCACTCAGCCTCTACCAAAMCCCACACAGCGCCCTGCTCAGCAGGCTCAGCATACCAAGCATGAGGGCCTGCTATCTCAGTCATCCAGAGCAGGACAGCCAGCAATACCAGATTTTCTCATCTCCTACATTATAAGAGCAAAGCATTCTAGTAACAACCTGCATCATCAGAATCTTTTAGGAGCTATCTTGGCATGGTCTGCTTTGTCAGGCTAGGAACCAGAAAATTAGAAATTCAGCCTTTTGAACAAAAGCATGCACCTTAGATGCCACCGAGGGGCAGGAAGGAGGCAGCAGGAGAAGGAGGTAGAAGAGGGAACAGAAGCATAAATCCTCCAGGCCTTAGAAATACTCTTTAAGTGTCTGCAGGAAACTGCTAAATTGTGCCAGTTCTCTTTAGAATCAGTGATCAAAACTAGCCAGCTTTGCTATGAAGAGTGGTAGATTTGACAGAAGAGAACAGAAGCTCTATTTCATATGAGAAGAGAATTAAAGACTGAAAGGGAGGCAGCTCAGGGTGGGGGACACAGAAAACCCAGAGAAAAAAAAAACTTCTCTCTCCAAAAAGTTTTTATTGCTAGGAAATGCTGTTATGCTTCACAGTAAGAGAAAGATGCTATAATTATTGGTCAATGCTGTCAGCCCCCAAAGTACATGAAGGTTAAAAACTAAAATAAACTCACAGAACAGGCTATCTTTGCAAAAAGTTTCCCAAGAATCCTCAGGGAATTGCTGAGAATAAGTGACAGCCAAAGAACACATCCCTGACATGCAGAAAGAGTAATTAGTGTAATGAACTAATAAATCATGGAAACTAATGAAGGAGCTGGACAATTTAAAATCACAGTCCCCTCATTCTCTCCTTTTTCAGAGAAGGATGAAGGAATCTTGCACAGCATATTAAACAGTTAGCTCTTGAATTACCAAGCATGCCATGCCAAAGCCATTACAAATAGTCTTCAGACATGAGAAAGCAGTCTGAAAGTTAACAGACTGAAAATGCATAATGTTACTATGTTAGGAACATTTTAAGCGAAACAAAGAAAAAGAAAGTGCAAAATGAATTGTGATACATGTTTGGGTGCCAGAAGAGAAAATCTGTATTGCAACAGCATTTCAGAGCTCCATGCCTATTGCACTGTCCACTTCAGGCAGGACAGTATGAGTCTGACAGCAACTGACAGACAAGAAAAAGGCAACCAGGCTAAGAAGCTTTTACAATTCACAGAATCGGAACATTTAGCAACCGACA
>NW_028186434.1:539726-592685 GCF_003343005.1 Rhea americana
GAAGTTCGAAGTTCGCCCCTCCAGCAGGTGTTTCTCCCATCAATCCCTGAGTAAATGCACCCAAGTCCACACTGCAATTACAGCACAGGCACAGAAATCTCCAAAGGCACTCTGATCCCCTTTCTAGCAAAGCTACGCTAGATGGTGCTACATCCGTATTTGTATCTTTACATTCTCAGATAAATGGTAAGGGGCAAGAAAAAAAAGCTTGAAGGAAGAAACTACTGGGATGAAGTAAGTGCAAAACCCACACATAGCAGAGTGCCATTTCTATGTGATACAGTGCTGGCCCTGCTGTCCTCAGACCTGGAGTCTAATGCTGCCCACCCTATTTGCCTCTAGGAGTTCCCCAAGTGGCAGCAATAGAAACTCAATAAATTAGACTACACTGAAAAGTAATGCACCAATAAAGGCTTTTTTTTTTTTTGATAACTCCTCTTCAAATATTCTCAAAATACATTCTTCTTAGAAATGGCTCCTCTAGCCCCATTTAATTTGCCTCCCTGTGCTCATATTAGTCAGCACAAATTCAGAATCATATATTTTTGCATACACAACACTTCACTTTCAGCAACCACGGGCTTGCTTTGCTACTAAACTTGGTGGATGAGAAGTACGTAAGGGTGCTGACCCCCACTTAGTGGTTACGCTGGCTTAGGAAAGCTTCTCCTTTCATCTCACTCCTGTTTGTCACCCAGGCCCCTCTTGCCCCACTCAGTCCCTCAGTCACACCAGCAAAACTGTTTTCAGGCCACGCAGCGATGTGACCCTGCTGCCCCAGCTCTCCTCTCCCACAAGGGGCAGCAGGGACAGGGAGAGGAGGAGGAGGAGGAGATGCAGACCAGTTCCCTAAAAACAGCTCAAGCTGCAGTCCCAGAGAAGTTTGCACAGGCACAGCTCGGGGGTGGTTTGGGGACAGGAAATGTCGAAGCTAGCCCTGTACCCAGGAAAACGCGCCCGGAACAATCGGCCCGCGTAACGCACCCGTGGCCAGGCCCCAGCCGGGCCGAACACGAGCGCTGCCGACGGAGCACGCTCAAATGCCATCTACTGCCAGCAACAAACCAAACAGACCAAAAAATATATTTAATTCTTTGAGCACCAATGGCTTTTTTTCTTAAAAACCTAAAAAGCAGTTCTTAGGCTTAAGTCACATCACAGTTAACTTGAATTTCACTGTCACTAGGTGGTTATGCTTCAGCAAGCATCACCAGACGGCACCATGACTCAGTTTCCCAGGTTTGTTTGACAGTGCTCAAGCAGGTGTTTACAAGAATTTTTGAAGACTACTTTTACAACATCTGGATCTTTGAATAAAAGAAAACAGAYTACCCTGACTGCTGCATTTGAGCGTATCCGATTTAGGACGAGCCTTGACAATGTATACAGACCTGATACGAGCAACTTCTTTCTCATTGAGCAGTTCAAAGTGCAAATGTTGCCGACCTGTCAGTCAGGCCTACACATCAAAGTCTTCATATTAAAATTTCATACAATCCTCCTTTTCCCCTATGAATATCCCTCTTTTTTCTGGTTTTGAGTGAGCACACTGTATGCCAAAAGTGCTCCATTTTTCCATCTGACAAGGTAGAGATTTTTGCAGTGCAAATATGAGAACAAGTCCAAACTCTTRGTCTATGCTATTTGACATCTAAACAGCAAAATGAGGAGTTGTAACTCAGAATAATGCATTTCCAAAGAAAGCTATTTCTACTGCAAGTCTTACCATCTTGCCTCTAGGTCACATACAGTACGAACTTATTGCTGCAGAACAGCTGATCATTGAAAACAACATTACACAATCAAACCACATTTGGCTGACAACCAAGCAAGAAAAATTCAGAAAGTACATCATGCCTGGAAGAATGCGAGGTAGGAAAACATGCATTGACTTCAACTTAAAAAAAATTACCTGGAAAAATAAAAAGAAAGGAAGACAGAGTTCATCTTGCCTTTTATGGAACTGTAATCAAGAAGAATCATGGAAGAAGTGGGTTGTTCAGGCATGTGTTCAGAAACAGAAAAATAAATATTAACATCTTGCTGCTTGCTTGCAGAGCAGAAGGGAGAAGACAAGATTATTAACAGCACAACTAGCAGGAAAGGTCCTTCTGCAAAGGACTTGTGTGTGGAGGGAGATGAGGGGAGGGGGGGGCGAAGAAATCAATATATGCCACCAGAAATACATCTATGTTGTGCCTGGAGTTCCCAGTCTACTTACCAGTCAAATATCTAGAAGGCAATCAAAAATGAGCGTCCAGATTATAAGCTAACCACTCAACAGATCAGAACATTATACAAGGGAGGAGGGAGGAGGAGTTAGTTTCTGTTAATAGAACATTTATTTGATGTAGAAATGTGCCTAGCTGGAAGTGACTTCTGTTACTTTGCTTCTCAAGGTGAAAATCATTGAGCTTTCCCAACAGCTGGAAATTCATTCTCCTTGCCCCACCTGGTCTTCAGATGTGCAGTGAAGCAGTTGGGCTTGGCAAGCAACTCCTGAGTCCACAGGGTTTTCCTTCACCTCTCCCTTTCCTTTCCTCCCTCCACCCCCCCAATTAAAACAATAATTATTTAATTGTGTTAAAAAAAAAAAAAAAAAAAAAACAAAAAAAAACACACTTTACAAGGAATAAAGCCAAATTCTAGACAAAGTAAGACTTTGTCACCTGAAGTTCTGCCCAACTTCGTCACTTGTTTCCTCTGCAACACATAAGTAGGCATTGTAAGCCTCTTTCTCTATTCACAACAGTGTTCCCTGTACTGACTCATTTTTATCCTCAGACCCACCACTTCAAGTAATAATTGTTACATTCCCATCCTGTTCCTCAGTAGTGCCTATGTATGTATACTCTTCTTTCTTTCATCACTGGAGTGTAGGGAAGAGGGATATGCAACATATCCCATTTTCAGAGGATCAATCTTTAACAATTACACAGCAGCTGGGCAGAACTAAGGTAAAGCATACTATGAAAGTACTTACTGATGGTCAAAAATTAATTATCTTTGACCCCTATATTCCAAAAATGGCTAGATGTACTGCTATCTGGCAACCAGTTAGCAGGGCCCCAATGTGTTTTTCTTCAGTCTTCTCATTTTGCCCTGCTGAGAACTCAGCTGAATCGCCAAACACTCCCTAAAGACCTTGGGACTGACAAGGTCACAGCTCCAAGCAACCTTTAAGCTAGAAGCTGCCTCACAGCTCAGCCAAACCATGCATCTGGAATGGAAACTGCCTGTCATTTGATGGCCATATCAGTGACTAAATTGAGTTACTGTGATTATTCAAACACAGGAAAATTGGGTCAACTGACCAAATCATTAAGAACTGAATTCTATTTTAAATACCATGTTTAAACACATATTCCATTTATTCGTACGAACTCTGTAATACAGACACTCAGCCTTTCATACAAGCATGCAGAACAAGCTGTTTTATGCATTAACTATTACGGTTCCAGAACTCATGAGCAAAACTGGAACAGTTTTGAAAAGCAGAGGTGGATAGCCAAAACACCGGATGCTACCTGCTGTTCCTCCTACAGCCTTCTTGTGCAAAGCTATTCGTGTATCAACATAATTTGATTACATAATTCAATTACAGTGAGCACTAGGACAACCATTCCATCATTTCAAGCTGCAGTTATTTTTTTTCCTCCTTATTCCAGACTCTCAGTTGGTCTAACAAGAAAGACTGTGCAGAAGAGCAGCAGTACCAGCCATGAGTAAGACACCTAACCAACAGCTTAACAACACAGCTCCATATCCTTCCCAACATATAAGGCTTTATTGCTTACCGGTAATGGTGCAGGCATCTCTGTACTCTCTGCAGTCTCGCACATCATCTTCCACTGCTTCACTTACATAATGTTCTTCATGAATGCCTGTGTCACAGGCTAGAACTGCATGGTTCGACAACTCCGAAGGAGGCACAGTGGTGGCCAAAGTGCAGTCGTGCAAAGCTGTGGCGTCCAGCTTGGCAGGTTTCAGAGGGTTGTACAAACTGCCATCAGGGGTACCAGCACTGGAGACTGGGTCTGGCTGGCAGAAACACAACTCTTTCTCTTTGCTAGAGTTGGCTTTGAGAAGTCTGCAAAACACAAAAGCAGCAAACATTTAATTCAAGCCACTTCAAATAGCATAAATTAAAAAAGAGATTAACTTATTTTTTTCCTTGAATATTAGTTTATCATGACAAATTCAGCAAATACTAGAAAACAAATACACTGCTCAGAGCAGCTGTCAATCTGCACCTTGCATAGTTATGTCCAGTAGAAAAGCGCTGTTCCTTGAATAGTGTTGTTTACTCAAATTTTGCCTAGTCCACCTTGGAGTAAACATAGACCCTCAGCCTTAGGTCACCTTGGCTCATTTACCAACTGCCTTTCTCTCATCTCAGCCAGAGGAGAGTTACATGTAACCCAGGCCAGCCTGCAGCAGACCCATGCTATGCAGAGAGCCCCCACATCAATGCTTGATTTTCTGATACCTTGGTAACATCGTCATTTAAAATTGATTGATGCCAAACATTGCATAAATGTTTAGGAGCTGATATTATCATCCTGACAGGCTTATCCTCACCACTAGATCAGCCTGCACAGCCTGGTCCTGCCCTGCCAGATTGCCTAGACAGTTGGCATCTTTGCTCCCTTTCCARACTGCTCAGGAAACAGGAGGGGAGTAAGTGAAGGTGTAGTGGGTTGAGGAGGTATCCTCTTATTCCTACTCCTAGAGCTTCAGCCTCAAACAGGGGACAAAGACCCTTCAAGACAGACACTGATTACCCTGGGAAGATTAAACTGGCCAGAAAATAAGGGAAGAAAATCAATTCCTACCCAAAATTCTCATTGAACCTTTTGAATGAGCGGCTAATAGTACTGCAATAATTAGTGATATGATGCTGCTTTTGGCTATCAGCACTGTAAGAAAAGATGCAAATTGTCATTACTGCTAGCAAAAGAAAATACAATCATGATACTGTAGAAAATCAGACTTAGGAAAGGGCTTGCAAAGTAGCAAAGAAAGACTTCATAYATGCAGTCATAATAAGGTATAAGGACATCTTACAACAAAGTCGCAACACCGTACAAACTTCCAAATCTTCTTTTCGCAACCTGTTCGCAATCATAGGCCTAAGAACAACAAAACAAAATTCAYTCTCCCTCTCAAGCGGGCCCAACAATGACTTGCTTACATTGAAATTAGGACCCCACCAATTGGAAAAGGCATAGGCAACTCTAACTCTGAAAAAATAAAACCGCATACACATCATGACATTAGGTTTTCCTCAATAAAATACATTTGTATTTCTGCAGGGCATGGAATAACCTGAAAATAGTTCTCATATTCAAAGGCTAAAAACCTGTATTTTAAAATAATCGTATCAGTCACAGGAAAAGAATGACATGAGACAACCACATTTTTCCCTGTAATCAAACGATACAGTTACAATGGCATACTCTCAAACAAGTGGCACTCGACTGCAGCAATCGTGGGAAGAGAAAGTYTCACATGAGCGCTTTAATAGAAAAATCTTATGATGCCCCTGCACAGCATCCATTATTTCTGCACTACTAAAGTACATATTGAAAAGAACAACRGGGTCACTTGTACTGACTATTTTTATATTAGTCCCCTTTCAAGTGGCTCTTCAGAATAACAGGGGAGAGATTATTGATGTTAAAACTTAATTGTTCAAATGAAACGGGAATTAAAATGAAAATCTTMATTTTTCCTCTGAATTTATGATAGAAACAGTACAAACTACAAGCAAGAAAACATACCAGCAATGCACAGACCACATGATTAGAGGACTGCTTGATTTTGACATAGTTCCTGTCACACTTCTGTGAATCATATTCATTTTGGGGAACTGCTGCTAGCAAGGACATGTCTGAGAGTACTTAACTGAAAAGTCTGTGTAACAGGACCTTTTTACACTTTTCTTATCCTTCTCTCCCCACTCCTCCCCATGCCCTGCCATTGCAGTACCAGGATCCTAGTAATGTATAAACACTAACAAGTGAAATAACATTGATCAACAGAAGTGTAATTTGTAGGCAAGAGTCTTTAAGTGACTTTTGAGGAGCTGAGATTTTACACTCACAACTCACAATTTCTCTGGACGCTTGCTGACATTCGGTATCGGACACACCTGACCACCTCTTCTCGCTCACCACACGTTGTCTCCTACATCCTCCTGCCCCAAAATACCTTTGGCCAAAACGTAACATTGCAAGTTTTCCCAGACTCAGAAGTTTGTGTTGAGTGAGTTTCACTTTCCCTCACTCTGCTCAGCTTAACATTCACCTCAGGGAAGTACCACTGCATTTGTCCTCCCTTTCCTGAATATTGCACTACAACAGTTTCTGCCTTTAACTGCACTGCAAGACAGAGAAAAATCAGACCCCAAAAGTGCACCTGTGGGAGCTACAAGCAAATACAGCTCAACTCCTCCCACCCCAAACACAAACCGCTGCTAACAAGTCAGCTTGCACAGGCTGCCGCAGAAACCCATGCAAAAGCWACGTGAGAAAAATTCCAGATTAAGCAAGAGATTTTGCCTTAAAACACTGTATCTTAAAGGAAACAAAGCAAGCGTAACTGTATGTAAGGCTTGCTCCCTTTCAGACCTTATTTAATATCATTGACTTCCCTACATATGGGGGAGGGGGGGGTTGGACTGTATCTCGCAGATCCACAGTGGCACTGTATGCATGGCCTCTCTCGCGAGACAAACATTACCCCTTAATCCAGGCATGTATTTAAAAAAGAGAACAAACAACAAAAAACCCACCGTGCACCCCAAACCAAACAAATCTCCTACAGCTGAGCAGCACTCGCCCAAATGCCAAAGTAGCCATTAAGAGAAACAGGCCTATACCCATGAAACATGAACAACTAGAATTCCTCTTTAGACCAACATACACCTGCATATAGTAGATGCAACTAGAAGACGACACAAATTGTTACTCCAGTGTTTTGTGCTTATTCCTCACATCCGAAAGAAACACACATTTTACAGGTCAAATTCAAACTTTTCTTGAATATAACACACATTTAATTCTTTCTATTCTATATGTCAACAGCAGCATGCATACAGAATTTAAATACCCAACATACCATAATCCAGCTTCTGCCTAGGTGGCTGGATGGCACCATTTCTAACAGTCTAAAAACCAATGACAGTTTGGGGTCAGCAAACACAGCTTAGTCTTTAAAAATATTTAATTTAATGCATTTAAACTTATTTCTTAGGGGGGGTATTTTCAGAAAATTCAGAATTCTCCTAAGTTTATCATATCCTAAGTTTTTAACCAGGTCACACTACTCTCAGAAAATTTGGAAAAAAAACTGATTTACAAGCTATTTGTTAAAGACTCATTTAAAACTTGCACCTTGTAATGGGCCTAATCAGCACCGCTGGAGCAGTACTGTAAGAGCAACAGCATTTTTCTAAAGCCACAAGAAGACGGCGTAGAGCAGTGTGAAGACTTGCCCCTGCACTCCTTGCAAGCATCCCCTGTGCAATACCCAGATGTTGATCTAACTCAGAAAAATTTTGAAATACAGACTTTGCATAGCTATACGTAAAGCTGCAACTTTACGTACATCAATCACCACTCATATAGTAGTCTATCTACACAGTGTTTTGTACTCTGACTCCAGCCTAATGAGGACTTGGCCAAGTACACTGTTTGGCTACTGATCGCAGAGTACCTGTGGCAGCCCAGATTATAAGAGCCAAATCAAAACTGAATTGTGGCTAACCAGCATTGYACTTGAAGCTGGAAAAACTACCCAGCTGTAGCTACCTAGACAAGTAGTTCAAAGCTGAGACACTAGACAACAGCCTTTTTTTTTTTTTGGGGGGGGGGGGGGGGGGGGGGGGGGGAAGAGGGTGGAATTTGAGACAAAGAAAAAAAATTCTGTCAGTCAAGCAGTTTTATATCTCTGGGTTCTGGTCATTTAAAAAAGCTTTGASGGTTTTATTTTCAGTGTGTTGGAGCGAGGGGCTGTTTCCTATATCATGTATTTCACATAAATGCAAATAAATCAAGCGACTTCCTGTTCCAGTCATCTGAGATAAAAGTTTTGAAGCGATCAGGATGAAACACAACCTGAGCGTAGTGCCACAAATGAGTTAAAGCATTCCTTCCCCTGTCCTCCCTCAGCTTCCCTGAGAGCAGTAAAGGAGAGGGAGCCACGCAGCGACGTGCCCATCCAGAGACGAGCAATACCAGCAGTGCAGAACTTGCAGCCTTTTAACACTGTTCTCGYTGCCAGACCCAAGCGGCAGCAACAGCAACTTTAGTCCAGAAGTGCCAGAAACCTCGCAAGCAGCAAGCTACCCAAGAGCCACAGGCCATTGCCTGTAGTAATTACTATGTTTTCAACAATTTCTAGTTATCTAGTTCAGATTCCATGATTTTGAGGATCAAAGAATCCTTTTATTCATTAGTCTAAAATGCCAGCTTGACCACTGCAAGCATCTGAAAAGTCAAAGACATGCTTTAAAACAGGCAAAGAGATCTTTCTAGCGCTTCTGATGATAAAAATCTCCCTTTTTCATTGTTTGCYGCACACACTCTCATACTTTGTGTACTTCAGCAATTTAGTTTAGAGTAGGAGCACTGTTTTGAAGCAAATCTTATCTCCATTTACCATGAGCTAGCTGGTTTCTCAGAACAGCTTTAATGCACATAAACGATTTCTTTTCTGAGTGAGAGAACCTGGAGGAATAAATAAATAAATAAATAAATAAAACTCATCCACAAATTGTGCTTTATTCAAATGCAACCAGCTGCTAGTTTAGGACATGAGCCTTCGAATAACCCTGTGGCGACACAACTGCAAGGTTCTCTGACATGTACGTTCCCCCTCCTTCAGAAAGCTTCAAATTGCAAAGTTAGTGCGAATATTGAACCAAAGGCACCAAGCTAAATCGAATCCAAAGCAACTCCTGCCCCTAAAACCACCAATGAAGATGTAAGAAGCCTCAGCACCTCTGGTCTACTGATCCATCCCTACTGACTAAAGTAAAGTACTTGCTAATTTAGATAGAGCCTCAGAGTACCAGGGAGAGAGAGCACTTTCCACTCGCGRCATGTACAGGATCAGAGCTCTGTGGCTCCAGCCGTTCTCAGTTATCAAATGTGAAGATTGGACACTTCAGAAGGCTTCGGGGTGTGCAAATCCCCTTCTTTATGTACTTACAAATGTTCTTCCCTGTTTTGCACACCACTARGTCCACTAAACGCTTGTTTTATCAAGTTTGCAGTCATTTAAAAAACAAAAAATAAAAAAMTGAAAAAAAATGAAGCTTCTTATTTACATGGAAACCTTTCTTCAGATACAAAACACTCCTACCTAGACACTGGAGCAAACTAAAGTCAGTTTTTCTACCTGTCCCATCAGTGAATTAGATTAACACCCTGGCCTAAACCCAGTAATTTGGAATATACTCTTCAATCTGTGGCTTGGAATATAATCACTGCAYCTGATCAGAGCAGCATAGTAAGGCTCGATCCAAGCTTTCGACTCACTCGTTTCTTTATGAATTCAAAACATGCATTTACAAAAGCCTTTTTTTTAATTTAAAATGGTTTCTTCACTAAGTGAGTGGGTGGGCTCAAAAGCCAGTAAAAATGCCTACAACCATTTAAACATACTTTTTCAGATAATAACTAACCATTTGCAATAGGTCTGGCTTTAAGTTACCTATGGGGTCACTATTTAACCTTTAGATAAGGACTATATGTGATCCCAAACATTTTCAGACTTGTTTTAACATTGTGCCTTACTATACACTCTCTTATCARTCATGTCCCCCCTTGCTTCAGAAGTTGTTTTAAACATGCAGAACTTCAACTGCTCAGTCGAACCTCTAATGATAGGGATAAACAGTCAAAACATCACAGCTGAGCAACAGAAAGTGAGAAGTAGTTTAATCCATGTCCAAACACTAAGTATTGTTTCTCATSTTAGAGAAGATCAATATTTTTATAGTAACTTAAAGGGACAAGTATCTTTGACAACTTTATTTCTCCATTTTGCTTGGCGGGCTGGGCAGTACACAGTGCCTGGTCACTCTTACTATTTCCTTTACACGGTCAGCACGAGTCTTTCGGTGGCTGGATGGGGGAAAGACAGACTTTTTTCTTTTTAAAAAAAAAAAAATAAAAAAATAAAAAAAAAAACTAATTCTTGCCCAAAGAGCAGAGCATGCACTGAAGCCTTATGAACCCAGATGGAGGCAGGTTATTGGAAGTATGCCCTAAAACACATACTAAAGGGATATCAACTCAGGTGCACAGCGAGAACCATTACTACCAGCGTGTGTCTCATGGATTGGATTTATTAAGAGTGAATAACTTAGCTTTTAGGTTTAGCCAAGGAAGATTCAACAGCCCTAGAAGTCTTTCAGATAGAAAGAAAACTAAGACAATTAGTAAACAGGGTTTTCACAGAGGTAACAGCTACAGCTGAGATACAGCGAGATGCACGGTGAGGAAGGACACATTACCTAAGTTAGGCCTGTGTCTCATGCCATTGGGCTTCAATCCAGAGCTAAACAACCTAGGCAGTGACACAAACAGACTGGGAYAAAACCAGTCCACATTCAGACTACAACCTCATCTAAAGCCAGTTTTAAATTCATTCAAGAATCTTTTTATCCAACATCTTCCATTGACTACCTTGAAGGGCACACTGCCTCTCTCCACCACTCTGTCCAGTGACGCAGGCAGATGCACCACCGCTTTCTGCTACCACAGATCACACAGACCTTCTAACTCAAGGCTGATAACTGTGTTTAAACTACGTGACATGCTTGTTTCTCACGGGAGGACTGGGAACCCTTTGGTCTAGCCAAATACAGTCTTTTCAAATAAGTATCAGCATCCAGTGGTTATTGTACACAACTCATCACAAAGGATCTTCTCAGGRATGTGTCTCCTGGAGAAGGGCTCTTCAGCCTGAAAACATTATTTAGTAGTTTCATATGCAGATTTGAAGGCTTTTAGAATTGTTTTTTTTATTAAAAAAAGATCATAAACAAGAGTATTAAGCACATGAAGCAGCCAAAAGGAGATTTTCTCAGAATAACTGCCAGCAACACAGCAATATCATTTAGAATTTAAAGAGTCACTGCTAGAGAAGGAAAGTCAGAGTAACAGCAATAACTGAAAAGATGCTTAAGCAACAGTATAAATACGTAAAACATAATACCTTAAACTCAGCGTCCCCAAGGCTGCTGTCATGACCTCATCTGGCCTCATTTCGGCTGCTGCCTCATCAACCAAGACTGAGTCATGCTCTCTCAAGAAGTAATGCAAGTCAAAATATCACAAACAGAAAGCCCTATAATGACAGAGAGAGAAAAAGCTGTTCTCCATAAACCAGAGGCTCTCACCACTAGGAACTGGCCTTCAGCATGAACCCATCAGTCTCTTCCTTCTTCTGTGGTGGAGAGAAAAGTGGAAGCGCAGTGCGAGGCTAATCCCCAGGATGACCTTGGCAGCTGTGGGCACACAAGTGTGCTCTCATCTAGCTTTATGTAACACTGTCTCTCTCTGAAGTTCCTCGAGGCAAATGCTTTAAGGTCCTATAATTAGTTCTTCCTTGCAAGACTCACACTACACTATGAGCTTTAGACAGCTCCTTCTCCTTTTCTTTCATATAGGCCACCACCTTCCCCTCCTTCTCCCACTCCCCCCCCCCCAGCAGTGAATGAATTAATCTGAAAGCAGTTAGAAGTTGGTACACTTCCTTCTCTGCAATGCATCATGCTACTGGCTGGGAGGCCTCAGCTAGACATGTCGCGTACCTGTCCTGGAAAAAGTTGTTCCAGACACCACCACGAGGACAGCGAGTATGAGAACTGCATGTACAGTAAAAAAGAGTTAATCAGGTAGTAAAACAAAGCTTAGAGGTACAGCAATACTAACTACAAATATCTCGGACACATACTTCACATTCACACCCAGGTATATATGAAGTGCTCACTGAAGTAATCAATGCAAGGTGAGTCAAGGGGACGTCAGGCAGTACTTGCTGAGAAGAAAGCAAGCATCTACTGACTTCAGCAGACACAAAGTCATTTTGCAGTAGGCTGTTGCTGCGTTTAGCATGTACAAACTCCTGCCTCACACACAGTCAGTACCCAAGCTAAATTACATGAAGGTAAGCTTCAGTACATTAACACTTACACGGCCTGCCAGGATGCCTCGTAACGTCCCTGAAAAAGCTGCTGGTGTCAAGGATTTTCCCCCATACCTGAGCTGTTTGGCAAATACTACAGCAGCAGCAGACCAGATGCCCAGATAGTACKGATGGCAACAGTGACAACAGAAATCTGAAAAGCATTGTCTGTTTAAGCAAAACAAGAGCATGAGTCTTGCCAATTCTCTTCTTTTCTGTAAGCCTCAAAGCCCTTCAGAACAAAGGTAAGTATTCAGTACTGCTCTTGGCTTGGAAAAGCCACAGGGCAGAGTGGTGGGATGACCAAAACTCTCTAGAATTCAGCAGGGGAGGCAGCAACATTGCCTGTGCTCAAGTCTCAGGCTCATTTCCTATGCCCTGAATCAGCAAGGCCACTCAGCCCAAGGCACAAGAGGTACAGATACACCAGAYACATCAACCAGCCAGCACTAACAGGGAGTGGGGGCACCCACCCACCCACTGCCTTGCTGAGCACTGCCTAGGTCTAATGAAGCATGCAGTATATGAAGATACGTGCACTGAAATAAGTTACCATTCCATGCCAAAACTCTGATCAAGCAGGCCAAGCTATACCTTTTTTCTCAGGACAATGTGAAAGAGCAAGTAAAATCAGTGAAAATAGCTGAGAGCCCCATGCTGCAATAATAATGTTGATACAACCCCCACCATCACCACCCTCATCCACTGTTTAAACAAAGATACAATCAACTTCACTGCCAACCAGCTGGGCCAAGTGTTTTAGTCAAGTAACCCTAAACAAAGAAGGGACCGACTCAAGATATTTATCATGACTTAAAAACAGAAATAAAATAAGATTTTCATCTTGTTTTGCATTACTATTGTTTTTCTGCTATTGCAGAAAGATTTCTGAATTTCTCACTCTCCACATTGATTTTTAAGAATCTATGTAGAATTGACATAATTAATAAAAAGATACTAGTTTTGCAGGATTACAGAAAGCCCAGAATTAACACAGGTTGTCACTACTTCAAGTTTTGATAACTGTCCTTTTGAAAATATGTACATAAAATATCATATAACAGAACCATGATTTCTTCTTTTCTTTACTATTTCTGACTGCAAAGACACAGAGAAAACAGGGGTAAAAAGAACCAACTGAATAAGAAAATGAATCCTTGCAAATAGCCCAAACAAACCCTACCTACTGTGTGCTGATCCRCTTAGCTTCAGACTGAGTTTACTGCTTTGGACTAAGTTGGACAATCATAGAGAGATAGTTAAAAAAAGAAGAAAAAAAGCAGAACAATCTACTTAGTAAGATTGATGTTTTCTCAATTTTGCAAGAAGTGAACACTTAAACTTTCCTATTTCTGTTAGGAGCAGTCTTAAAAGATGACTACTAGGAAGCTGGCCTCCAGTGAAGTTCAGACCACCAATTCTTGCTATACGATGCTAAGAGGCTCCGTTTTTGCTCATTAGCACCAGCAGCCCTCAGGCCCTGGCACTGAGCTTCCTTCCCCACACGCTCCAGCAACTGGCACTATCCATCAAGAACCTCCCTCACACTTCAGGGTTGCCTTCCAACTCTAATAATGCACACCGTCTTTCAGGACCTAGCCCCCAGTTTCTTAACCAGTTGTTTAAGAACCAACAACGACAACAAAAACCCACACACCACAYGCTCTCACACCTATTTTCTTCTGCTGTTTCTATGTAGTTAAAAATGAGAATAAATGCTTTCAACCATGTGATGTTAGAGGATGAGAATGAACTGAGTCTGTTTCCACCACACTCTAATTCCAGCCCCTCTCTAAAATTTTGGGCTGAGGGATCCAGATCACAGCCCTCTTCAAGAAGGAGAAAGCTACACTTCTAACATTTGTGGATCTACAGGCACCAGCCTTAAAAGTCAGTTTAGGTACCACTTCTGCAGAGTGACAGAACAAGACTACGTATTCCTAAGCAACCAGGGTCCTGGGTCTTGTGCAGTTTACATCAAGCCTCGGTCACACGGACTTCCCGACTGCAGAGACACAAGCTGCTGACTAAAGTGGGCGCAGCTCAACACATACCACTCCAGTGCAGGACTACTTTCCTGCTGCTGCCACAGAAGCTGATGGCTGCATCGAAAGGGAGAAACCYCCCAGCAGTTCTCAAAGACTTATTATGCAGTTTATAGACAAACTGGCACAATTTCTCTCAAGCCATTTTTCTGCTTATGAAATTTGCATGCAAACATCAAGAATGAAATAGGAAAGTAAGAATTTGGCGTTTAAAGCCTTTCTCAGTATACCCAGTACATTACCATATACATGCGTCTGTGTTCTTGGGAACCTAGGAATGTTTATCTTAACAACAGGCTGTGGAATTTAAGGAAACTGGGCCAATTATCTGTGGCTTAATGCCATTAAAGTCAAAGTTACACTAGAAGAGAGAGTTTGCATTGGTGTTCTTCACCAGGAGCATTAACATGAGCCTGGCAATAGCAATACTGTGATACAATCTGTAACAAAAAGTAAAAATAAAAAATAAAAAGCTCCTTAAATGGAGAACTACACATGACCACAAGCTAAGTGATAAAAAAAAAAAGAAAGAAAAAAGTAAACTTAACTTACTATGTATGAAGTTTTGCTTCATTTCCAGACTGAGCTATCTTAACTATGCAATAAAGTTGAAATCCAGCATTGTGACTTTTTCAAAGCAGCACAGAAATAAAAGTCTGAAGTCACTCTATACATGTAGAATCAAACTGTCCCAAGCAGTCTGGAAATTTAATTTTGGAAAAATAATTACAATAAACCCTTATGCCCTTTAACTGTCAGACCTGAACTGAAGGCCACTGCGCAAGCTGACTTGCTTACCAGTCACTCAATTCAGTTTCCCACTTATCAGCATGCCTTATGACTTATTCATATCTTATCACCCAGTCAGAAAACATTCAGATTATACCAACAGCCTCAGGCAAGCAACCAACAGGGTTTTCAACCAGAAGAAATAGTTCTTTGAAGACCCTTACTCCTATGGCTTACTAAGTACATACACACACACACACACACACACACACACCCTAACAACTGAATTGGTCGTCTGGACTCTTCCGGATTCTCAATTTCCACAGTTACATTTGAAGATGATTATAAAATTTGACTCTGTAAGGATGTATCACTAAAACCAAAGTAATACCAAAAAAGGTAACATAACCAAAGTAAAAATTTCCACACTTTTTGCTTGCATATGTAGAAGCAAATTTCTGTCAAGGGAGCTGTGGAAGATTGCGATTTCTAAATCAACAAGTAAAATGGAAAGCAATGTCTATGAGTACAATCCTGAATATAAACACAAGATTTCCTGAAAGAAACAATCCTCCTCTTACCTTCTCTGTAAATTCCCTGTKTAGATTGCTCACTTGGCATATAAACTCTTATCTGAGCTAAAATAGGTAAAAGGAAGCCAAGATTTGACAGCTGAAGCTAATAACATCAAAGAGTGCTTTTGAGATCAAGTATATTACTTTTAAAATATCATTTAGTCTTCACAAGGGAAAAATAATCTTATATTTTCTGTCCAGTATGTTCTAGGGAGTTGCAAGCACCAGATCTTAAAGCTTTAATATACACCTTTCACTGGCAAGACAGACAATGAAATTCTTTGCTACTAAAAAAGGTATTGGGAACACTTCTGTGGAGCTTAGCATAGCAAACAAGGAAAAAAAAATAACTTTCATGGAAAGGGCTGCACATCATATCATTACAAAAGAGCATTTTTAGAAAAAATACTTGTGCATTCTACGTAGACAATGACTTCCCTGAAATGAAGCCAGTCTAAGATTTAACAACTTCTACCATTCATGCAGAAAAGCTTCTGATCCAAATTCAGACCTGCTTTAAGTACCAGCAAGTTGACATACTATATAGTGTATCTGCCTGAAGGTTTGGGATCCAACAGAACTTTCAACAACATGCCCTCTAATACCATTAGAAAATAGTCCAAAGGCAGTAAAGGTCTCCAAGCCATCATCTAACAGTTGTGGCTTTGCTTAACAAATTTTTGGTCATCCTTTTGGTCAGAAGAAAGTAAATGCAGTATTTCCCAAGTAAAAARGTTCTTAGAAAATAAGACTAATTTAAAGAGGAGGTTAATTTTTTTTTCTCCCACCAAGAGGCAGGGAGTTACACCTTACAGTAACTCCTACTGCAAAGTACCTACCTGCAAAGACCTGGGTACACTAGCCCTCCCTTTTTTGCCTTGCTGGTCTGGATCCAGGCTCAAGTTTAGAAACATTTGTTTTCATACTAACTGCAGGGTCTAGCAAAGGCACAAGCCCCTTTCTGCTAAGCCATTTTGTTCTCCTCAGGAGCCTAAAAGCACACTGGCTCTTACACAGAAGTAAGCTGTCASTCCAAGGGGACCTTCAGGCACCTTCATGTGGCCAGCAGTCAGTCAGGAATGTTCACCATCAGCTGGACCTGTCACTTAAGAGCCCATGGAAGAATACTGTATTACAATGCCTCTGTAGGATCCCACGGGTCACAACAGTGTAGCTCAATTTTCACATCCCTGTCCTCCACTACTGAAGAYGGGGGCGGGGGAGGGGAAGTGTGCATGTACCTCATTTATTAAATAAGGAATAAAGATTCATCATCAAAATACTCTATTGATACCCAGCACTATGCTGGAAACTCCGTAACCAAAACAGGAAGCACAGTAACAGTTTATTTTCTGGAGTGCATCATGCACTCCACAGCCCTGTCCATGACTACAGGCATGTCAGCAAACTTCATTTCCCATGACTCAGGCCTAGCAACAATTCCCTTGGAAGCTTCCACCATTGCCACAACGGATTTGCCAAGGCCAAAACAAGCCACTCTCCTATAGCCAAAAAGGGATACAGCCCCTCTGGGTACACATGTTGGTGATGAAAAGCTGTACCAAAACTTTCCTAGAGCTCCGTTTCTCATGATAGAGTGACAGACCTGCAGTTCTCACACATCTGCTGTTTCACTACGCTCTGCTCACACCCTTGCTGTAAAGTTGCTGTTCAGCCCAGACTCCACAGCCACCAAAATCCACAACAGCTGCCTGCCCGGCCCCTGCTCACAGACCAAATACTTGGTGCAATTTGAGTAAGGCACGCTGCCACGTTCTCAGCAGGACAAACCACTTTGTAAATGCCCTCTTCCTCAGTCCAACTCTCTACCTACACTGACTGCAGTRGGAACAAGTATGACTATTAATAAGCAGGAGGAAAAGGTCATCAACTTGACTTGGATCCATGACTTTGTAGGCTAAGATCACTCGCACAAGATGCCAGAAGGGCCAGATAAGAAACCAGTTTTCCCAGAACTTACTATGAAAGTGCATAGAAACAACACAATATACACCTGTAAGGTCTCCCACCGACTCCTGCTGTCAAGTAAGTACTAACAGACCCATGTTGATACAAAACAGAAGGGTGTTTCACAACTCCAGTTGGTTCCAGCTAACCCATACTAAGTCTAAGTAAGAAAACACAGCATCAGCTGTTAAGTGATTTTTTTTTTTTTGCAAGTCTTCTCCTTCTAACATTTGCTAAGTGTCATTTCATCGGTTTCCATTCTTCAAACTTTATACTCTGTTCAGTATTTTCAGGTCTAAACACACAAAGAGCAGCCCTTCATTAACTTTTTGTAGGCCTCTACACAGAGCTGCCAACTTAATAGTGCAATTAAGAACACATAAATAGTACAAAGGAGGATATTTTCTTGCTACTAGTGCACRTACATGATTTACTTGCATAGTATTTGGCTGGAGGAGAAGACTTCCAGGTTCGTATACAAATTTTTCACTTTCGCCTTGCACAAGTTTCATTCTCACTAAATGAGAAGTTTGTTTTCACAGTTATGTGTAATCACAACTATTTCATTGAAAATATATTAGTCTGTCCTGCTCAGTACTATAGATAAACATCTGTGCACAGTGGAAGAGAATATTCCCACAGACCGCGACAGGAAGAGAGTTTGAGCACGGCTCTGTGCTTGTTCCAAACGTTCCCGCAGACGACACAGCTGCGCAGTGCTACGTGGCCATCCATGGTGCAAAGTAAAAAGTAACCGGACAGTACACTGGCCACACCGTGCCACCATCCTTCTGGATCGCCACCAGGCCCAGTGAYGGAGCTACGCGTGCCAACAGCCACAAACCCAAATGCTACCTTAATGCAGTTTGCATCCTGTGTCAGTTCGCCTAGATGTAAGATGTGAGACGTGATCTGGAAAAAACGGCCACCGAGTTAAGCATTATGGTCCGTGTTCTTCAGACAGACTACAAACAGTTGCAGAAACAAAACTGAATTTTAGCTAGCAGTATACTTTAGCATCCATCTTTGGAGAAATAGTTTTATCGGCATTAACAGCCAATTTCACTAGAATTCTAGCATGGCTCTAGATTTACCAGTACTGTAGTCATCTGACAGCCTACATTTGTTCCAAATCAGTTACAGGCACAAGACTTCAATCTTATCAAATGCAACTATGCAAGTTTACAAATCATTCGGGACACATGCTTTACACAACACTTTCATGACCATAGACAGAAAATACCTGATTCCACATAAAGTTAGTGTCATGCGCAGAATTTTTAGGGTTAMACATCCTGCACAAGCAGCATCCTGCACGACCAGATTAAGCCCAACAAAATCTACAAGACTGTACATGAAACACAAGGTTCAGCCTCCATGCAATAATATTGGTAGGTCCAGGACATGCCAGTCAGAATGAAGAAAAATGATGTTCAGCACAAATGTTCTGACTGGCTGGTGGAAAGAGAGAGAGAGATTTTTAAGAGAATAGTTTTGGGGGTAGGGGGGAAGTCTGTCATATCAGCTTATAAGCTTACCATACTCCTGGTATGGAAAAATATAGTGTAACAGAACACACAAAATTTAAAAATAAATAGTGAAAAGGAGATAGCTAATCTTTCACTTCAACATGCTTGCAAATGTTTTATTTCATTAAATGTTATTTTACAGAACACTGTAGCAATGGACAGTTTACTTTATCTTCAGTGTCCCGACAGTAATGAAACACGCATCCCCAAAATGTTTCTGCTATGTGGCAATGTTCCCAGGTATGTCACTTGAGAAGTTTCAAACTGTTTAAAATTCCATTTTCAGTTCTCTGCCTGCAACTTTTATTTGCACAGCTAAACACAAGTGAAGAAAACCACAATCACTCAGCCATGCACATGGACACTGAAAAATTGGAGATAACCTTTGACTTTCTTTTGCACAAGGACAAACTGCATATTAAAAAAGAAAAAGCAGAGAAAAGCACTGCAATACATTTAGGGGAGTTTCACTAGTTATTTTCCCACTAGGAGTAATAGTGACCTTCCTATTCTGAGTTCAGAGCATAGCACACAAACAGAAAACTAGCGGTAGAAAACTAGCACAAAAAACAAGGCGGCTCAACAGTAASTAGGCTTATGTACAAGAGTTCTGTGAATAAAAGAGAGAACCTGAAGCTCATGGAAAAGTGTTTTTTTTAATATAATTTCTTTTTAATATTAAAAAACTGCCTGTAGCTAAGCATCATGATCAAATACAAGGTTTCACAATTTATAACTATTTCCTTTTTCAGTGATACTGTTGTCCACACAATGCTTCCTTAGTTGCCATGCAATCAGAATAGTCTTGTTTTTAGAAAAAAGGGAGTTTACAAATTACTAATCAATCCCACTCCACCTGAACTGATCTCTGGTCAGAGCCTCTCCATTAATCCACGAGGAAGAGCAGTTTTCTCAGATGAGCTAAAATGCTAGAGTTTAAGACCCAGCATATCCAGACAGCCCTTGAACTTCACCAGAGTCAAAAGAAAGGCTTGTTCCTTGATTTCCCCCAGTAACATGAGGATTATTCCTAGGCCAGTGTACGCTTTCTCGATCAAGCTAACACACCTGTGACATGCCTTTACTTTACAACTTACCAGGAAATATCAGCATAATCCAAAATAGACGTAACAGTTGGAAGTGAAAGTTGCCTTCCACTCCCACCATTCCCCAGGCAGTTCCCATATACAGCACTCTGCCAGGGCTCTGGCCCTGAATAACTCTTAACAGCCTGACCAGACCATTAAAAATAGCTTCTCGACTACAGGACATGTACATTATCAGCAAAAAAACATTTCTGGAGACCTAGTAACATGCCCAGAGCTCAGTCTGGTGACATAACAGACTAAGGACGCAACTCCAGAATGATTTGTCAGGTTAGGGAAGCCTTGCTGCAGGCAGTCTATGCCTGTCACGCTCAGAACGCATTTTGGRGGGATGGGGGTGGTCCTCTAATAGGTGCTTCACAAGCCATCACAATAAATTGTACCAGGATTATTATTTTTTCATGACAATAAGGATATTGTAATCAACAGTAATTATAAAATCTGATTAGCTTAAAAACCATCAATAATCTCAAGTACACTTAATATATTAGCTTGCAATCCAGCAAAGTCTCCAACAGTTTCTGGAGGTCCTTATAAGCAAAAGGTAATAAGATACATGACACCAGGATAACATTCTCCACACTTCAGGAAGTATTATTACCATTTTGCAGTGGAAAAAACAGACAGGGAGATTAAAAGTCACTTTTGTGTAGATACCTGTGACGTGGGTTCTGTTATTTCATTGCATGCTATGATCACTAGTCCAGAAGAAAGTGCATGTGAAATCCTTCATTACCTAAAGTTCCAAGATGTAGAAATAAAATACAGTTAATGTCTCAAAGAGTTATGTAGAGGCATGTGTGTCCGTCAAACTTTCAGATCGTAGAACTTTGGTGGCATTACAAGAAATGGAAGACTGAATTAATATCAAATATATCCAAATTGCTTGTTCTCCTATCTCTAGATCTAAATTCTCTCATTTAACAGTGAAGGCTGATTGCAGCAAGTTATTGATCTGAGGTTCAAATGTCATACACAAAAACTTTTTGCATTTTGAGAGGTAGTGGTAGCAAAATCTACTTCTAAGAAAAATGAATCATACAGATTGAGGCTGTCCTTCACATAGATGTTCTCTCAAAATCCAAGACAGCCATTTTTTTGCCACGCACAAAGCAAGGACGTATTGCTCAATGAAGTCAAAATACAAACATTTCCTTCTTTCTCCCTTCAGAAAAATTAGTTTTACGCTGATAGATGATACTTATTCTTAAATTACGGTAAATGCATATATTAACAGCAGCAACTTAACAAGCAGGAGCAGGCCTTCTCCAGACATTGTATGAAATGGTATACTGCACTGTATAGCTTTGCTCAAGTGCTACCCAAGGCATCTTAAAAGCAACGAGAAAACCCCAAAACAAAGAAACAAACATACCACACCACAACATCTTGACTCTCGACATCCATGTTCTGGATATTTTATGTCATAGGGAACTTGACAACTCTCAGAAACACACAGAAAAAGTTAACAAGTTTCACACACAAAACTGCCTTCTCTGTACAGAAAACCGATCACTGCAACTTCCGCCGCTCGCTTCTAACTGCGGACAGCACCTTGACTTATTCGAAATGGATGGAACAGACTTCTTCTGTCATTACAGAAAAACTCTGTAACCAAACATTGAGATCCTTGGTCTGATGCTTAATTCCAATCTTATTTTCCRGGATTTGCAGAAGTTAACTTTGTTCAGAGAATTTACATAGCAAAGTATTCATATGCATTTACAGATATAGCTCCACCAGCTGACAGCTGACATACTATCAGTGCTGGTGCTCCTGCCAAATACAGGTCTGATCTCTACAGACAACATTTTTAAACCTGAAGATGTCCTATTTGTGCTATCTTTGCTTTTGCAGTGATGTTGAGGTGTTATAATTCTTTGTGCTTACGGATATATAACTTAACAACACCTTGCAAACTGACTCATCGTTTGTGGTGAAAGCTGCTGTTGTCTTCTATATGAAGAATTAAATGTCATCAACTGTGACTATATTAAGAGCTCTAAGTTTAAACAGCCTTAGATCAACAATAGCTACTTTAGACTTTGAACAGCATACTTCAGAGGCATTTTTTTCCTGTACAGCTGCCTCCACATCAACAGCATGGTTTTACCCAAAATAAACTCCCGTGCAGAGCCAAAGTGATACAAATTAAAAATTTATGCTTTCAAGCATAACCTAGATATGCAGTCTATTTCCATACATGTGATCCTTTAAAGATAAGAGTGCTTCCCTTCCTCTGCCAAAGTCTAACCCAGATGTGAGGAAAGCAGGACTTTCCATGGCTACGGTAAACATACAGGGAATCTATTCCTCCCTTTGTTTTTCCCATGACACTTGCATTGGAGGGCAAGTCACAYCAGTTACATGATGACCTTCCTACTCATGTTATGTAAATGACCATTCCAGAAATACTAAGTTCTCTGAATCAAGTTAAATATTACTGTGCTGCTGATGGAATAGATACCATGTGAAGTCACACAACTGGAAAAGGGATACATACAAATAAACTTCAGCACAACTTAAGAAAAAGCAGAAATCCCACTAGATTTGCATCTTTCTTTCAAAGGCAGAGAAGAAAGAAGAATCTGACTGACTGCAGCCTTTGCCATTTCAAGATAAATATGTTCAATTCAAGTTTTTGGGGCATGTGTGGGGTTTATTTTCCCTCCAAGGGGAGGGGGTGACAGAGGGTGAGGATGTGTCTCAACTTCACTACTTTCCACTCAACTTTGAGACAGAGGCATTTTCCTACCTCATAGTTTCTCTCTCCCCATCCCCTAAGAACTTTGCCTATGGAAAGAAAAGTCAGTTCAAAAGTCACCAACACTTCTCAGTAAACTTAAAGATATCCTGGCCAGAGACATAAGTCACTTCTTGATTCACCTTCCCCCAAAAAGTTAACAGGAGCAGCACCAAACAAGTGCCCTGAACATCCACCTTAGGATGCCTGTGCTGTAACTCTGCAGCAACTCCACTGAAAGCTAACTAACCAAGTGAAAAACACCAAAAGATTGATTTTCCTTCCAAACTGATTTCCCCTTGCAAAATTTGGTGTAGCTATGCAGTAACAGTTGCCACTGTTTGTATTTCTTGAGGCTAAAGAGTGATGGGCTATGGGGAAGAAAAACAATCTAGTCAAAGACATAAAAATAAGCTCAAGGTCTCTTATATCAATACATGTCTAAATTGGAATTTCCACATGATATCTGAGCTATCTATATTAAGCTTCTCAGTCCTCCACTAAATTAAGCTCTTGAATGGCTTAAAGTTCACATGATTTTTTAGAGCCTAACTAGGTAGCCAATTATATTCCTTCTGCATCTCCTGTATTGAAAGTTTCCTTGTCAGCTACATTTTTCATCTGCAGTTCCAGCTCTCCTCCTGATGACCCCCTCTACGTGTGAGATCAAAYGACATGAAGCACAATTCAAAGGCATCCTGTTTTAGAGCGAAAGGATTTCTGAATGAGATGACATGAAAAAGAACAGTGCCACAGTTGATGACAAAATAGCTTCAGTATTTGAAAATTTAAGAACATGAAAATCACAAGATGAAATATATCCCTGTCATTTCTAATCCTCATGTTTTCCCAGTAATGCCTCTAAATCTCCACAGTGAATAGCAATGCTTTCAGGACAAGCTATATTGTTCTGAAAGGTCACATATGCATCTCAGCCTTTAATTTCATATTTGCAATAAATGAATTTGAATCGAATATTAAATTAATGAATTTGCCACAGAATAATCTAAAATAAAATCCTAACTGGAAAGTCTAATACATGTATTATAAATTAGTTCCAAAAGTTCCTGTTCCGTCTAAAGAGYACATTAAGATAAAATTACTTCCTTGGAAGTCTCCAAGGGCTGCAAGTTTTGGTACAGACCTGCTCTTTGCTTTTATCCAGGTTTGCTTCACACACCTAGAATCAATGTGCTCAACAACCAAGATCTCAAAATTAGAGTAAAAGCTTCCAGCTCAGACCCTCCTCTGTGTTGTTTCCTTTCACACAGAGCCTCCTCTGTCTCCAGCTTTCTCCTTATARTCAGTGTTAATGCTGTGTTTTGGGACATAGTTCATCAGAAAGAAACAAAGCTGATTTCCAATGTAGTCCATGCCATAGATACACATACATTTTCAGCAACACCCAGGATAAAATGGTGATGGTGGTGGAGGGGGGGGGTAGAATTCATTGAAAACATTTCTGAAATTAATGAGCTCCTCCAGAAAGGCTTCTGCCACAAGAATTCAACACCTGTGTATGATAGATATTTGTACTCCACATTTTACCCATGGGTTTAAAAAAAAAAAAAAAAAAGAGAGACAAGTTCTGAATCGTTGTCGCACATATGTTACCTCATTAGAAGTAAGACTTAATGGAAAGAAACAGGGAGGGTGGGCAAGCGCACAAAGAATACAAGCTCTTGAACTCACAGTACCTTCCTGTTCTGTACTGCAGGGCAAAAAAGGAATTTACAAGGGGAAAGTAAGCSAAACAAGAATGAACAAGGACAAAAATCTATTAGGTGTATGCCATTGAGGAACACCATGTTCTTCAGTCTACCCCCCACGGACAAAGGCTCGAACTAAAATGTAAGTGCCCTTCAGTTTTCTTAATAGTGCAAAGTAATACTACTCCAGCTCCTGAGGGCAGGAGGAAGGAGGAGAGCAAAAGCAGCTGACAAGAAAKGTATTCTTTCTGCTTGATATGGAGCTCCATCTCTGCCTAACTACAAATACACCCCCAAATTTGCAAAGTCTTATTACAGATGCTAACACACTCCACAGAAAATTCTCATTTCCTTCCCTCCTCTTCCCTTCAGTTGTCTAAAGACAGCCGTAGCAGCAAGATTCCAGGCTTTGCAAATCATTAATTTCTGTGCTGCTTAAGCCTGTGGGTAATGACAGYCCAAAGCACTTCTATAAAGTTAAAGTTTTAAATTTAAAGCTTTTGAATAAGACGCTTCAGCCTCCTGCAGGCCAGTCAATCACAGAGCAGGGAAYAGCTACCATAGGCCTTGTTCGAGAGCTAAGAAGTTCCCAACCATGGAAAGGCCCTTTAAACTGTTTTGGCTCCAAGATGAAATGGGTTTTGTAACAAAGAATCTGTGAACAGTAAAGTTAAATTTGATTTCTTCTTTTAATTTGACTATAAGCAGTTGCAAWTTTTTACAGATTCATTAGATGTACTCATTCTTTTAAGAGTTCAGACACAGCCAAATTGTGGAGAAATAAAGAGTTGGCAAATTATAAAGTTCTTCATTTGAATATAGTAATGAGGATTGTTACACTAAAATTTGTTGCTAAGTGAGTAAGTCCACACCAACTATGCCTGCTAGGAGAAAAAARAATAGTTTTCCCACTCTTCTGTCACCAGAACACAGCCAGTAGTTAACTTTAAGAGCAATCTAGAATTTCAGAGTCACCAAAATCTAAAAAGTTAGTCTTATTCTTAAGAATAATAGACTTTCTCGGAAAAAAACGGCTGATACTTTCCAAAATTCACACAGTGTAGCCATTTTACTATTTCAACTTGAAAGCTCTGGTTTCAAACTTAAATACAGAYAAGAAAAATCCTCAAATCACATTCAGCAAATGAACTTAGTAAAATAACGCCCCCAGTACAAATCATATTTTGGAAAGAAAATGGTCGGATATAAGCTCCTCACACTGTAGAAATTYCCACTGTAACAACAAAAAAGTACAGGACACCACTTAGACAAGCATCACTAATAACATACTTATACTGATAGATACTTTGGTTACTATAAGCCTAAAAAGGTTAACACACATTGCATATAAATATTAATACATATTTCTTGCCTCTGAAGCTCCAGGTTCACTGATAGGAATCAGTGGTAAATAAATTGTCCCATGAATATCCTGCCACTATCCCAAATAACTGCAAATTAATTGCAGCTGAAAGCCTGCAAAGCTGTGTGAATAATTCAGCTCACACCAATTTACCTGCTCCCATCACAGCACTTAATAATCACATCATGACTTAAGATACCTGGTGCTCAAAGAAGACTCATCTGTAAGCTTAAAAATCTTAGCTAGCTCAGACTCCTACTGTTCTATCCTCGAAACTTTTGGTGACAGCATTCTAGCTAACATGACAGTTTACCAGAACTTTAGACCTTGAGGTACAACTCCAAACAGGGGAGGAGGGAGAGGGAGAAAACCACCACAGCAAACAGCCATCTGACCCCTTCAAGCATGCTACATTGTCAACACTCGCTATTTTACAAACCAAAGCACAAGTCCTTCCTCCTACCCCACCAGAACAAAACCTGTATGTGGCAATACAACAGCAGCTCAACTCAGCATTATTTGAGAAAGAGACCAGGCAGCGTTATCCAGTGCAACAGTTTGAAAACAATGTTCAACTATGCTGCAGAGTAAGGGATTTCAAAAGATACTAAAGCAGCATTTGCCATGTTTTAAATCAGCTCAGACAACGGGGTGCAACATGGATAGTGATGCCTCTGCACAAACACCCCATACATACGACACTCAAAGCAAAACCCTGTGAGGGGAGACGAACAGTATTGGGGATTACAACTCTGCAGCAGCTGTTGCTGTACCTGGTTTTCAGCTCTCTCTGCTCTTGATCGTCTGCATGGCATTCATCCTTTCCCGAGTCTTCTCTCCTCCCCCAGAACTTCACCATTTGGCTAGCAGGCTCGCTTCAAGCGTCGCTTCTATTTGCGTTTCCCCAACACGAACAGTTCTTTATGCTGTAAGGTCATTTGAATGCAATTGTAACTTTGGCTCATGCACAAGTTTCCTCGCCCTCTCTTGGCAGAGCAGTTACACAAACTACCAAACTGAGTCAAAGAGAAAGGGTTAGGGCTACTCCTCTCGCGTCACAGTCTGCTGCATCAAAACCTCGACTGTTTRAGTGCATTTCACAGTCTCTGCAGTCTTAACCATGTCAAGGAATTTTAAAGTTCATCACAGAGCAATACAGACAACTACATACAAACCTCCTTTGACCAGGACAACTATTAGCACATCCTTTCCCCTTAAAAATCACACAGCAAACAGGCAAAAAATAAGGACATTTATCACAAAAAAAACTACAATATGTTTCCACAATCTTCACAGAAGCAGTGAGATTTATCCGCGGAACAAAATAACACAATGTTTTAAAACTGCATACATTTCAAAAGACCAAGGCTTTCTCTTACAAGTCTTAAAATATTGATGGAATAACAGAGCTATGATCTCATCTGGCAATCACAAGTACTTCCACAAATGAACCCCTCCACTGAACTTACCCTGCAAAGGAAAGACCTAAAGTCACAAATCTTGCCACTCTCAAAATGGCATGTTTTGCACAGAACATTGCCTATCCCTTCAGCAAACTTTGGGTTTTAAGAATTTGAAAACCTTTCTCATTCTTCACAAAACTATTGGGTAATTTCCTTTCTTAATATCTCCTACAAGATATCTCCTACAGCTGTTCTCAGGCCACCTCCTGTCCCCTCACCACCTGTACAAGTTCACATTTGCAGCCACCTCTTCTCCCAGTACCAATTTTTTGGGGATTGATCCAATTTTCAGTTTCAAAATAGAGGATGCACATACTTTTTCTTCAAACAGAAAGTCTACACCAAGGACAGTCTTTTAAATATTAGTAAATATGAAATAAGACTTCCTCCTTGCAAAATGTCTACAAAAATAGATCCTCCTTCAGACGAAATAAAGGAAAATCTGATTTTAAGCATTTCTTATCTGGTCCTGAGGAGGCAATCTTCCCACTCATCTCCAATGAGCCCCCCCCAAAAAAAGTTCAACAATTGTAATTATTCAAGGACTCACATCTAGATCGGTGGTTATTTGCAGTGCTCCCTCTTAGATTAAGTTTTTGGAAGGTACCAACCCATCTCAGATCAAGAAAAGTCCTCTTATTATATAAATCCTTTATGCTGATGCATGTATTCGATCTGACTTGCATTCAATCATCTCGTTATTCTCCAAATCAAGATTGAGCACAACCACATGCCTGGATGATGGCCAGCCTTTAAGGTACACAAACCTTCATTTACTTGATCAGTGGAGCTGCAGATAATCCTAATACCTTTTCAAACCACTGCTTGCTGCTAAATGATAGTTCTGACTCATGCTGTTTTAACATATTAAAGTGCAAGAACTGCTACATATATCAGGCTGTAACTACAAAGGTCTGAAAGCCATCACATGGTGAACAGTGAATTTCATCAGCTAATTTAAACTTAGAAGTGTAATCCTGCCCTCATGTGCACCTGCATACTTTGCCTTACATGTGAACACAAACATCTGCAACAGGAATAAATGAATTATTTTGCTTTTGGGCCAGACAGCGAAGCCAAGACCCAACATAATAACAAGTGAAAATACTTCATAGATCTTAGTAGCTGAGAGAGAAAAAAAAAAAAAAAAACACACACTGTACATCTCCTATTTCAAAGGAAATAGCTTGCTCTCTAAGTTAGTTATACCAATAGTTAGTTCCAATGCTAGAGAGGACAAACTTTTCCAGTACCATAATTTTTTATATAATTAAAATAAAGAAAAAAAAGTAGTATGATCTCCTGTTCATCCTCTGTGTGCAAGTTGGTATTTCCACAGATGTTTTCCTGGTATCCCAGYAGATAAGAGTATCTTGTAATTTAAAAAATTAATGAAAAGGAGAGATTTTTTAATGAAATTAACTTTTCTAAGAATTAAGAATTTTTCAACCAATGTTTTTCTTTTAGATTTTCTACAGAGTACACGTAATTGCCATCTTTCAGCTGTCTTGCCCAGGCTTTAACACTAGAAAGAATTGCTGACTCTATAACCAAGAATGAGAAGACAGTAAGACTATTTATTCCTTGCCAGACTRTGTCATTGTTCAATATTCAGCAGGATAAATAAGGATTTAATTCTACAACTGGCTGGCTACTAAACACTGTATGGATTTACTTGGATTGATTATTTGGCAAAGTTTATTCTCAAACACAAATCTCTGCTTTGTCTATATTTTGGGCAGCTCCACATACAAGATGCTCTTAGGCAACTGTCGACGTGTACWGCTGATCAGCATACCTCTAACCTTCAAGGATTTCCACTGCATTCCTCCTTAAATATTTGATTTGCTGTTAAAGAAAGGAAATGGGAATATCAGCTATTTGCCTTATTTTCACAGTGAAAAACTAATTTCAGTCAAGACTCTCTGCCGATCAGTACCTAGGTGAACCACTTCTGAATGACCACTATCCTTCTTTAAATTATTATTTATGAAAGCAAAAGGCAYGTATAAACTATCTCTATTTCTGAAGAATAGCAGACAAATAGATAATGTGATGAAAGGGAGAACCATGACAGACTAACCTCTGGGCATCACTCCAGGTTTTGCAAAAAGTAACACAAGATCTTCGTTAGCAACAACATGCAGTTTTTTGGTGCTGTTCACAAAACTAGATCTCTTAAAGAAAACTCACCTGGCTGGTATCATTTCCAAAGCCTCAAGCAYTGACTGCAGATCTCCTGTCCACTCATAAAACATTATGTCACCACAGCAGAAACAATATGGACAGGCAYAGAGGACTGCACAACCTCCACCTACTAACACTGCAAGTCCCCGAGACAGACACTGTCTGTTTCCTGGTGGCATGGCAGAAGTGTTGAAAGAAACTCACATCTAGAATTTGACATTTCTACCTTTGATAGTTCATTTGCAATAAGGAAGAATAAAACAAACTCATGAAAAGCGCTACAGGCAAAGCACAAGATTTTTTGCTTTACTTCACTTCCAGAGTATTTCAGATCAACCCTTCTAAACCATTTTATTRTTTGATGGATTTGCAATAGTTTTCACCACCATCTTAGCTTGGTGGTGAGGAAGGAAGAAGTCATTGCCTTTTTAAAACAATCTAAAGAATGAGTAGAAGAAAGGAAGTAGTTTGTCACTGCTTAATGACTAGTGTTGTTTTACTAATTCAAAGAAAGAAAAATAGTCCTTTGTAGTAACTGTCATTCAGTATGGATCCATACTGAAGGGATGGGCCAAGGAAGTTTACAAAGAAAACTGCACTGTATCATTTTGTAGTGAAGAATATCCCCTACAYAGCCCCTTCCACTCACACAAGGAAATGTGTGTTTAATCCAAAATCCTGCCCTGTAGCTTCTTTAAAAACACTTTATGTAGGCAGGATAAATAGATTGAACACTAAAACATTGGCAATGTGTATCAGCTTTTCAGAGATTCAGTTACAATCAGTAAACAGTAGATATTTAATATTTTATTAAGACAGTCTACTATTCTGTCCATTTGCTCAGAGAGCAAGCTACATGGTTATTGCAACTGATCTGTAAGCCACAGTAGAGACATAAAGTTTAGGATGAATTTAGAAAGATTAAAGACTCTGCAGAAATAGGACTGAGAACTGTAAAATAGGAAATGTTTCCACTTTTCTCCTCCTCTAACATACTTTTGTGGTATGGTATTAAAAGAAGTTAAAAGTGTTTCAATCTCAGAAAAAAAAAAGAATAAATGTAGTTTGTTCCCCAAATAGTACTTTTCTGCCTTGGCAATCTTACAGCACAAGAAGAAAAGAAATAATCACCCCCCCACACACACACACACACGAGAAGAAAAACAACCCTCTCCCCTACCCGTCCCCTCGCCCCCCCAGCCCATTATTATTCTGCATAATATGGATAGAAACCTCCCAGGGCCAGAGGTAGAATGCAACAGATCACAAAACATCACTTCGTGTCTCAGTCTTGCACAGGCTCCCTACATCATAACCCATCTTACCTCCATAGACACAGACAAGTTGCACATAAAGATTATAAAGTTGAACTGGCTAGTTCTGGACACAAGTAGGTGAAGGTCTACTGAGGACAAAGAAAAAAAAGTCTCTTTGCCATCTCCTTCCTTTTTCTCTACACACAACGTATTCACTACACATGTCCCCYGACTATGCAAGACCCCTGTAGCTGCAGACTTCCTAAGTAATGAAGTGGTTTCCAATCAACCACTGTGGCTTTTTCTTTGCATTTAAGGAAGGAGAGAATGATTCCTTCCTTACTTCAGGACGTAGAAAAGTCTTCTTCCTTCAACTCACTTCAAGCAATTCATGTATATATTTGACACACATGCTAGTATGAATGAAAGAGTAAGATTACATTTAAAAGGCATTTTACCATTCCATATTAATGCCTGAGGACAGACGTGGATGACAAGCAATGATGCTTACTCAACGCCTTTGAATGGTTCTTTAAGAAAAAAAAGAGACTTTGATCTTTATTTATTAGAGAACTCAGCATATGCTCAGTAGACTTAAACAGGTGCATGTGCCAGGGAACTGCAGGGACTGACTGAGGAACACACATCAGTCAGGTACAGCGAGCCCACGGTCACGGGCACAGCTGCAGAAGACAAGACTAAGCAATCTGTTCATCTGCCTCTACCCACACGGGAACCTGCTGTTCCAGATGGCAAACACGTACAGAAAACTATATGGCTTTTTTCCAAAGCCAGTTTAAAGAGGGGAGGGGGGAAACAAACAAAAATACACACAATATGTTAGCTAGTTTTAAATAAAAAATGGTTTGGTGTCATCCTGATTGTGCTAAAAGCTCTGAAAACAGTGTCAGAAAGTTGCTATTACAAAACTAGACAAAGCACACATGCTATCCCTCCCCCAACCCCAAAGTCTCTGACTCCAAGTCTGTTAGTAAGCAGTGCTTGTGATTACTTAAGGCAAAATATTTCACAATAGATATCAGACTAAAAGCAAAGGTAAGTATTTAGTATTTTTCACCCACTCCTCCACCAAAATTAAAATATGCTTTTGGGGGCAAGTAACTTACGCGAACACATAGTTGTWATTTTTAATAAGCTTAAGTATTTTAACATCACTGAAGACAATTCCAATAAGTTTTTGTGCTTTGGGACAGTGTAATCATTTGCTCAACTCATAGCTGCCAGTTTCAACCACCAAATTGATTCCTTCATTTTTTAATGTTATAACTAGGCCTTAACACTGGGTTAACGTAGCAGTCTAACAAGTCAACCATGGGTCCAATCTTGCCCTCAGTTACACTCCAGTAACCCCAGTCAGTAGAGCTGTGTTACATGGGATTTACAGAATAGTCAGAGAATAAAACTGAAAGCTSTGAACTGAAAGACTGTTTAAGCACTTAGCCAAAACATTAAGACTAAGCGCATTATTCGTCCGCAACTTGTAGACTCCTAAAGCCACCATCAAGGAAACTAGCCCTATCAGTGAGGCAAGCTAAGCTAAACTACTTACACTCCCCACAGCCCCCTCTAACCACACCACACCCACAAAACGCACAGTCTCTCCACTGACCACCCAGTGTCGGATTCAGATATGGCACTGCTCTAATTATGAATCAGATTGCTAGAAGAGAATAGGAAGTTAACTTGCTGCTGCCTAATGAGCAGGCTCTTGTTAGTTGTGAATACATTCACTGTAGTTATTAAATCAGGAGGCAATGAAGTTCTGAATACATCATTAAAAAGATCCAGGAATGCTGCTGCTTTGTTTGGCCTGACTACAAGTGCCGCCTGAGCTGGGAAACAAGCAAGATGTGCAAGTCCTGTCCTGTTGGGTTAGTAGATCTGATTTAAAATTAGGAGGTGGCAGACAGAGTGGAAAAAGTACTCTAAATGAGCAGAGAGCTCAAGAAGCAAGAGTAAGCTTCTCTTCTCATTGCTAACTCGAAGCAAGAGCATGCTCAATACTGTAAGATGTCAACAAAAGAAAGAGTCAAACTTATTAAAAGAAAAAGTTGACCCATCCCACACTTTCCTTCAAGAATTCCAGAGCAGGAGTATGCATTAATCTATCAATTTGTCAATTAACTAAGTAAGTCTTAAATAATAAACACATATTYACCCCTAACAGGGTGATTCCTACGACATACAAAAGAAGTCTTAAATAATAAACACATATTCACCCCTAACAGGGTGATTCCTACGACATACAAAAGAAGTATTTTCCCTAAAGTCTGACTAGTTTTGTATAAAATAGTCTTTAAGTATTAAAAAATTTAACTGTTTTAAGTACAAACAGAAGTTTAACAGTCTAATAGTATAAACTCAGTAGAATCCATTAATATATAGTATATTTAATAAACTGTGAAAGCAATATATGCTTTAAAAGTTGAACAGCAAAAAGGCCAAGCATGGATCTCCCTACAGTTGCTGAGTATCCAAAACCAAAGTCTGATGAGGTGCTCATCCAGCTTTCCCCCAACTCTTTTCCAGAAAAGAGTGAAACGATGAAGGTCAAAGATTTACATATGGACATGGGCTACACTGACATCTGTACRTTTGAGCAGAAAGTTAGCATAAAATTTACATTCAGCTGCAAAAAACAGTATCTCAGATGGACAACACAGACGAGAATCAATCTCTAAGAAAAATAATTACCATTCCAAATGTAAGACAAGACTGTATTATACAATTTATAATACAAATTATAGTATATTAAAAAAAATAACATCAGTGTTTCTTGCACCATTATTTAAGTCAAACAGGCCAACATCGAGTGTGTCCCCCCCCCAAAAAAAAAAACCCACAACCATCACTCCACAGTATTTATAGTATACCAAGTGAGGCTGAAGGGGAGGGAAATCTGCTAGAGGCTCCTGTACATTCTCACAGAAGAGATTTAAAACCTATGTTCAGTGAAAGGATCAGATTTACATCTCCCAAGGGTCAATCCATCTACTCACTTGAAAATTTGCATGTCTAATGCATCATGCAGTTAGAGACAGATTTAAAAAGGTGACCATCAATTGTTTAGCTTTAGTTAATTGTTCAGCTTGGCCTTTCTGCCACGATCACACGTATGCGTGCTGGCATCACTGATGGCATCACTGGAGTTGCATGGATGGAGTACATTTCTAAGACATGCTTATAACAAATCCTCTTTTCTCCCTCTTACCCCACGTATGGAAGGAAGGGTAGGTTGCTGAAGTTCAGAATAAATAAAGCTCAGTTGGGCTTAATATTCAGTGCAAGACCCAGCTAGCTTAATCCAAGCAATTATTTTTCAGCTAGAAAGTAGTTGATATTTTAAGAGGATATAAAAATACAACATTTTAATTAGAAAAAGGCTATCCAGGAACTGCTTTGAAGTACAGTATCACGAGCACATTTGCCACAGTCTCCTCTCATCTCGCAGAGGGGAACAGGTGTTGCAGACATGATAGCTCATCTCTTACCTGGGAAAGACATCTGCCAAACAGTAACATCAGCACAGTATAACTGCACTTGCTCCAAGCCTTTAGAAGATGTAGTAAGTCTCCAGAGTTCATCAAGACCTTAATTTTCTCAGTTTTGCCAACAAAATAATCTTTAGGAAAAAAGATTCCTTCTGATTAAGCATTCAGGCTTAATGCAACTGTCAGTGATTAATCCTCTTAAATTTTCTCTGGGCCTTGCATTATAATCTCAGTAACACAGGAGGCACTGTTCTTTTCCTGGGAGCTGTGCAGCTGTGCAGACTGTCATAATGTTACTCTAATAGCAGTTGATTCCTCACTGCTATCACCGAGTAATCAAAACCCAGGTCTCAGCGCATGGACTAGCTCACTTTGGGTACGGTCGTACAGCAGTACTCTCAAATGACTGGCTGTAAGCTGTAAAACAGCACTCGTCCATGAGAGCAACCAAGGACTCTTGGGGTCACATGTCACGGTCCTTCGCACTGCAGTAAACTGAGCCACTTTTGCACTGTATTGTGGGAACAGCCTGGAGAATTATCTGTCTCTCTGGTGGTTTAAGCCAGCACCATTACTACAAAGCGCAGCGGTTATCAGTTAAGGGATGGGGTTGGGGGAACCAAGAGAGGGAATCACATTCAGATGACGGCTACAGATGTATCTCTTACCAGAAATACGCACCCACAAATAGGTCCTATCACCTGACTGACATTTCACTGATATTTTGTGTGCGCATGCACAAATACAGCACCAATATAAACACACAAAACATACAAGACCAATCCAACGTGCATATTGTTAACTTAGTAACATTTTTCTCAGTTTTGGATGAAATGGTGACAGCTTTTGAAATCAGTTATGCARTCTGCATCTATAACACCCATAAAGCAACATGTACAGAAAACACCCATGAGAACCCTGGAAAAAAGTCAGTTTTACATCATTTATTTTGTGTGCTGTTCTCTTTAACCATACTAAGAACTCCGAATGAGAGAGCTGCCTGATTGGGAGTTAAGAAACTGACAGATGGACATATAAAAATAAAAACATCAAATATTGCTCCCCCCTCCTTTGTGCTTAACATAAGGTACCTCATGTAGCATCTCAGCTGTTTTAACTCAAAAACCTACACACTCTTTAATGACAGAAAGGAAAAAATGATGCTCAGGGAATTGTTTAAACATTCACTGCTCTGCTTAGCAACAACATGTTTACATGGTTAAAAAATCCCTAACACARGCCCAGGGAAATGCATGTTACTTATTTTAAACAGCTGGCAAATTAAATCAGCATTCTTCAGCTCCTCTTTTGTTTTGCCATTTCGTCAGTCTTGCATCTTCCTGGCATATACCTGTCTTTTGCATTTTGCACAGCAGAGAGTGTATCAGAAGCCCACTGAACGCTCTAAGCGGTTTGTTACTTATATTTCCAGGATATTTAAAGTGGTTAACTGACTTCCAAAAGAGGGGACACAAATCACACATTCAAAATAAAACAGAACAAGCACACTCATTTCCTATCACGGGCAGTCACGCTTCTGTCAAAGAGATATGCCAYATCAGCATAACATAATAAGGAATAGTTCTGTTAATGAATTTTATCACCACATGGTTATTCTCTTTCCTGCGCATGTTTTACATCACATCCAATATCTCATCGCATACACTTACAAACGTAGGGCAGGAACAGCTTTTTATTATATACATATACAAAGCTTAATAYAACAAGGAATGTCAAAGAAAACAGCAAACAGCTAAAAGACTGGCAAAACATGTRCCAAAGGATTTGAGCCCCAGCTATTTCCCCAGAATCATACTTTCCAAAAAAGCGTAAGTTTAAGTACTTGTATTTATTCTCACATGATCATTTTTGTTCACTCTTATCTCAAATATTTCAAAATATATTTGGTACCTACAAGTTAAAGTAAGATGTTCTTCAGCAGCACGGAAGAAGAAAAAAGGAAGAAAGAAAGAAAATCTGCCTGTCACATGGAAAAACAATTTGTTAGATGTTTCTTTTTCCATGTACTCCACTGCACCATATGTGGGAGCTGGAAGAGAGCCTAAGAACATCTGCCACAGACTTTAAAACCCCTAATAATAGCACAGCTGGTGTCCCCAGTCTAATGATCTCAGCATAGACTCATGTGACCACTCCTGACTCTCGCCCCCAAATCTTGCAGAGCTGAGAAACACTCGGCTGGACGTGTTCATTCATTCTCAACCCAATTTGCATTTCACAAAAGAACCAAACACAGAGGGCAAACTAAAATGCTACATTTCAAGTAGTTCAACAGTTCTGTTTCTACAGGATCTCTCCAAACTCCTTTCATTCAACTTTAGCAGAACACTATTCCATAAAATGAAAACACTCAAGAAAATAGCTGCAAATCTGACTGTTGAGTGATCCAAGGTTAGAAATAAACTGCTTTAACTGCACTTAATCATATAATAGGGTGATTTTTTTTCTGCTATTGAACTTGTAGATGTCCATTCCTGCCCATTTAGTTAACATAATATGTTTCTTGCTAACTGTGTTTTTTTAAACATGTTCAGAAGCTAATTTACACAAGAACAAAACTTTATTTCAGTGAAAATCAAAAAGAGCAGGAAATTCAGGGGAAAAAATGTAACCACGTTTTAGTTCATGCTGAGTCAACATTAGGCATTAATAGGTATTTGTCATACAGAYGCTTTAGAGAAACATCTGAAACTTCCCATTCCCAAAGGGTGTTGCTAGGGAAACCATATGACAGACTTGGTGAAGGTGGGAACAAAGAAAGCAATGTCTGGGTTGGGGGTGGGGTGCCCAAGATTTTCATTACACTTCAGTCTATCCTCTACCATCTTTACTCTTTCATCTACACGAAAACCTAGGCAGCGTCCAGAAATCAGCAGTTCAGTTGAGTTCAGTTTATTATTCGTGAGTGCAGGTGCAGCCAGGAAAGGGTGCAGCAGACCAGCAACTGACCATCTCCAGCACAAGACAGGAGGAACAAGTGTTCCACAGTCACACTTATTCATTGACAAAGCATGAAGTGGTGGCTACTTTGGCAAATTACTGTATCTACARTAACATCAGACTGAATACTGAACTCTGCCTTCCAAGTACAACTCTTCTAACCAATCTTCTATAGAACACCAACACGTGATGCTAACATCCTCATTAGAGAACCTTTTCACCTTGTTTCCCATGAGAGAGGGGACAAAAATCCTCAAAACAGAAGACCATGCTTTATAAGCYCCTTTACTGTCCAACAATATTGGCCTACTTTAAAATAAAAATTAGCAGATAATCTCTATTCATTTTCACCACATCACTGAACAAACGGAGAAGAGGGAGAGTGAAAAAAACACCCACAACCCCCCCCAAACACACATGTAGAACAAGTTACTTTTCAGTTAATAGAAAGCACTGAAGTCTCAGAAAGGCCAATACACAAAATCAGMCCAGTTACATTAATCAATTTGGCCATGACAAACAAACTTATAGTCATGCATCAGTTATATGTGCCTATTTCTTTGTCAGCCCTCTATCTGATCTTTAATGTCTCTTCTCTCCCAGCCATAAGATTAAGATGAATTCAAATTTGCATTTTTCCCCCTTGAGTCCCACAATTCCAATATTAAGTGACACACAGGTTTTCTTCTTAATATATAGTGGGGGAGGGGGAGAGAAAGACAAACTACCCCACCTCTCCAGCCAAAATTAAAATATTAGAGGGAACTTAACATAATGGAAAGCAAGAATCTACAGCAAATGAATACAGGAATATCTAAAGAAAAAAAGATATGGCCCCAACATACATCAACTTGATCATGAATTCTAGATAGTAAAAGAAACTGCACAAAACTGTCCAGCCCCTCACAGAAGGCTACATGTGTCAGACAGAGTGCACTGCAGGTTTCTGACTGGGCAAAAGAAACCTCACAAAGCGCTGCGCTAGAGACAAAACTGCTTCATTTCCATCCAAAACTGCAACTGGGGAGTTAACCATGTTATGGCAGCAACAGCTGTGTCACAAGTGTGGAATTTGGCAGTAGCAAATATCTGGGCTTGCACCAATAATGAATTAGACCACTTTTTAAAAATAAATTTGACATCAGACACACCAAAGTAGTCTTCCGTTGCTGTGCTGTTGGTTTTGTAGCAGATACAGTAACTACAAATAAGAYGCGTGATGCCCTTCAGCTTGGCAGAGAACGGTGCAGTTCACAAAACAAGCATAAGCTCAAAGACACAAGTGACTTGCAGAGCTAACAAAGTTCTGCTGTGTAAGTCAGCCCACACCTCCTGGCCCTGAGTGGGCACATAACTACTGCTGTCTCCAGAGTTTGTTTCTTCACTTGCTTCAGGCCCAAACTCTTTTCCTCCTCTCCGGTGTCACATGCTTCAAGTCCCATTTGATGGCAAGTGGGTAGAGACAAGGAGCCCTGCTGAGTGGGTTAGTACTTTCACACTTCAAAGAGAGAGACAGGCCTTAGCCATCTACACTGCAGCTGAACTGCACTGAAGCTTTATTCTACTTACAGTATGAATCTATTAATAGGGAAAAGGCCAGAAAACTTACAGATAGCCTGGAAAGTGTGCATGGTATGCTATACCCTTCCTCAATGACTTACAAATTGTCCAGAAAATACCTCCCTTCCTGAGTATATAAGGAGTATTTGCCTTATTAAGCAGCTGTCCTGACAGAACTTGTGTTTTGCTGCTCGGGAAAGTGGAAGACCAGAAGGCTGCTGTGTAAACAAACAGGTAAGTCAGATAACAAAGGAAAGYGCAACGCAAACATTGTATAACTGCAAAGTACAGTCACCCATAGATACAGTTACCATAACCTTTAGCAGTTCCTGCTTGGCCCAATTCTCTTTTTTCCTGAAAGTATGTTTCTTTCTGACAGKACTGCTGAAGTACAGTCTCTTCCTCCATATGTGGCAGATTGAGGGTGGATGGGGGTTGGGGAGTGTTGTTTTAACTGTATAAACCAACCAAAATGAGCTCATAAATTACATCACATCACAGAAGTATGCAGCCACAGAATAGCCTAGAGGCCTTCCAAGCTACAATTAAGCTTAGTAATAAGACAGTCCTGTACCCTGCACAGCCTTTACATTCAGAGCTGCAGTTTGAATATTTGATTGACACCATCTGAGCACTTATATAATGAGGCCACTGGCTACAGTGAGAGTCACTTAGCTAAACTTAGCTCAAAGAGCAACAAACTCTGAAAGCATGCACCAAGGAATTATCAGCTATTTCACAGTGCTTCTCAGTCTTGTGCAACTTGATGCCTCCTTGTCTTGAAAAAAAAGCAAAGCAAAAGTTAACAGAAGTGACTAGCACATTCATACTATTGCAACTTTGTACTGATTTTTGAGTTTGACATATTGTGCAGTCAAAAGGCAAAACTCAGAATATTCAAGATAGCGACATTATGCTCAGTTTCATTTACCAGCATTGAGCTGAGACGGGCTAATACTCTAAATTTGCCCTCCTATCTACACTATCTCTGAAGCAAACTCACCCATTCACAAACCCACCCYTCAGGCGCATATGAGAACTGATCTAAAGCATTCCAATGTTCCCAAGAAATACATTCACTCCCTTTTATGCTTTCCTCCCATTTAAGCTACCCACACACTTTACCATGGAGTATTATACCTTAAGGMCAACATGAAACTGTAGAAACATCAGCACAAAAATATTACAAGAGCCATTTGCAAGTGCAGCAGATAGCTGTTTCACATTCTCATTTACTTTGTGGTCATTTAGAAAAGTGCAATTACAAAGGTCCATACAAAGTAAAAGGAACAYAGGTTGCACAGAGCTCTCTCAACCTGAAGGTCATATTGTCAGTGCTGCAAAAAGGCAGCTGCTGATATTTTGGCATGCTCCATATATTGCACAAATCAAGATCCAAGAGACAATTCAGGGATACACTCAAGGTGTCAAGGATTCCAGACTATCTCCATAGTTGAGGTATTCTAAATACTAACTATACTTAGCCAGATGCATTAATATATCTAGCAATTCAAGTTGCTTTTTTTTTTTAAGCACACATTAAAAAGCAAAGCAGCTCAGAGGTGCAATCAAGACAAAATCCTGGCCATTTTCATCCAAATATTACACCTTGTAATGGATCCTTAAACAAAACACAACAACAAAAACACACACACATGCTATCACATTATTCCTTTCTCTTCCACCTTTTTCACAGCAGGCACACTAAATTTTACTATTCTGAAGTAAACAGTAACCTATGTAATYGCTTGACACTTGTTGGCTTTACAATTATTTCCTGAAAGAGAAAATGTAACCCTCAAAAGCTTTCAAAATCCACAATCTCACAATTTGAACTCTACTCAAGGAACCATTCCTGATTCATGGCACTTACTGCCTTCCGCTTCTCATCACTGAGAGTCATTACATCTGGAAAAAACAAACAAACAAAAACCCTAAAATCTGTTCTCCAAGAGCTTAGTGAGTCTACTTCTCAGAAAAAAAAGAAGGCCTGTTAAAACTGATCTGAAGTTTTTGTTTGATATAAAAGGAGTTAAATAGTCTAACATATTTTGGTCAGCACATCCATCTCTGAAGTTAGCATAAAATAAAATAAATAGCAGCACAAAATGTGGCATACAGTTAATTTCCCTAAACAATGAGATCTTAGTATCTTTTGTCAAAAATCTTAATTTAGAAGATAACTTCAGTTTTTTAAATTTAAGATTTAGGTTAAGAAAAGTCCCTCATTTGTATTTAATTGATTCCATTTAACATTATTTGCTAATTTCTCGTTCAAATACCCCTGTATGCTACCAGCTGCTACCAAGAACTTTACAAACCAGTAACTGACTCTCTGTATGAAAAAGGAAGTTGACAATCTCTCTCTATGCTTTACCTGAGAAGATATAAGAAGATCTATAACAACTAACATACAAAACAAAGTTAGAGAAATGGTATGGTTAAAAAAAGAAAACACAAAACAAAAAGAAAAGACAGAAGAGAGAAGTAGAGGAGAGTATCCAAAATGTAGGAAATTACAAATGATACCTGAAAGTGTCCTTAGCAGCCTTCAGGAACCACAATAAGCCAATAGTTCAAAAGTCTTTCACTTCTCCAGCAGTAACTCTGTTAATACCATAGAGCAATTTAGTGACCAAAACAGTCCCCCCCAAAGTCTGTTCTTCAGCTTTATGCATACTCAACTTCAAGTTGCCACCTGGCTGCACTATCAGTTTCCTATCACAGAACAAACAAGTTTCCAGTAACAGATCAGAGCAATAAATAACCACAGATTCCCACTCAGAAAAGAAATTAATTACCTGTCGTAGGATGCAAATCAGAAGAACAAGACTGATGCCCTCTAGTTTCATGTTCTCCAGACCTCTGGAATTAGAAACAAGTATTCTACAGCTGTTCAGTCTAGGAGTCTGTTAAACCAAGAGAGCGCCCCCCCCCTTTTCTTACCTACACAGTAATGACTGTTTCTCTTCTCTTTCAGAGAAAAGTTTGAGGAACAAACAGAAGAACACAGTACCACATCTATTGTAACAAGTTACAAGCTAAACAGCTGCTCATTTTTCTGACTAYGCTGCCCCTCCTATTTCCTCTTACTCATTTCTCCTGCTTCAATATTATATCATGTCTTTAAGTTTCCCCTGTTGGTTATAGGATCAAACAATAAGCTTGCTGCTAGGTGAATTTAGGAATTTCCTCTTCAGTATTCCTGATACGGCAATTACTGCTAGCAATCTACTATCTCAGATAACAGAAGCAGGACGGAGACAATTAGGCAATTTTCCCCAAGCAATTCTGCTAGCCAAGATTATTATGTTTGCTGACTTCCTTTATAACAAGCAACTAATGATACAACTTTGATAACATTAACTCTCCTTTTTGAAAGGGAACCACATAATGTACACTTTACAAATTCAGGGTGTGGTTCTATACACCTAAGCCAAACTAAAGGCTAGATGACCTTGCCTACATAATACTTCTATTTTGTCTTTGTGCCACCTCCAGCATTTATCTAACCCACTGAGAAACAGGTCAGGGAGTCGAAAAATCACAAAAAACCTCAACAAGCAAAAGTACTTAAGAAAAAGAATAGTTTTTCCAGTTTGCCTCCCTGGCCTGTTTCACCACTGGATCACAGGTAGCACCAAAGAGCTGTTGACAAAGCAGTACCAGGCAGGTGCCAGCAGTAGCAGGAACACATAGATAAGGGTAGGTGAGAAGGTAGGACCATCCCCATTAGAGATGGTGAGCTGTCCAGTCAGGCTAATTGATTGGAGAAGTACAGCCTCCAGGCACACACTTCCCAGTCATCTCAAGCTAATATAAGCTGAGGCTGCACTGAATGCACAACCTCATCCTACCAYACAGCTACCCTTAAGCCATGTGCTCCTGTCACTCCTCCTCACCATACAAATGCTCATGCTTGTACTGCTCGTGGTCAACACAATCAAGAAAGCAACCTGACTGCAAGACTAAACCCAAAGTGTGCGTGCGTCTGCAAGGGATGGAAGTAGGGAYGGGGAGCACAGTTTTACATAACTTTTTGCTAGATCAGCTCTCTGAGCTGGCCCACTGCATGACCATACAAGAACTAGTGCCTGTATGAAAGAGGGGTGCRTGGATGGGGAGGAAAGACTACCTCTTCTGCAGCTTCTGTAGCCTGTCAAGAAACCACATATTTAAACAGTCAAACRGCTCATCTGAGACATTCTGTTGGGTTTATCTGCCACTCCAGTTTAAGTAGTTAYTTTCCAACTTCTCTCTGCCGCTTTGTGGTTTTTCAAATATTATCATGGTAAAACTGTCTTTCAAGTTGCTTGCCAAGAGGACAGCCATCCATGGTGAGAGTCAAACCACCAGTCTTTTCATTAATAACTGAATGCACTAACCCATGGCACCACAGAACGGAGGGAAACCACCAGGTGAGTGCCTAGAGCCAGTATCTACACAAGCATTAACCCATGATTTGACATCAATAGTCTCTTCTGGAGATCCAGAGACACTGAGGTTTTAGTTTCAATTTATCAATGTGAATTCAATAGTGATAAGAAAATGAAGCAAAGAAACTGAAAGGCAGCTGAAGAACCATGAGACATTTTTTTTGTTGTTGTTGCAYTCATACATGTTGGAAGAGCAGCTGTGCTACATCTACAAATCCAAAAAATAACACCCTTGGTCAGTAGAAAGAAAGATGAGCTTTAGCTACAAGACTTTTTCAAAGGAATAAATTAAGTGTGATGGACGGTAAGGACCATTTAAAAGTACAGTTCTGTATCTGAATTGCAACTGTCATCTAAACACCAGTTGACAAATCATACATCAGTCATGGGAAGAAAGTTCTCAAGAATTATCAGTTTTATATAAGTAGTTATGTCAGATTAATGCAACTTCTTAATTTTTGCTCTCAAAATTCATGTAGATCAAGCATGTGGTATTCCTCTTAGCAAAAGTTAGTACTAACTTTAGATCAAAGGCTAACTTTAGATCAAAGACATTTTCTGCTCTCAGGCACCATCAACATCAATTTGGGAACAGGGATAAAATTCCAAAACATCTCTCATTAAGTGAAATAAAGTTATAATAAAATAATGAATGCTGATCAAGCAATCCACTCTGATTTTAGGAGATACATTCAGCATCCACACCCAAAGTGAGCTGGCACCAATCTACCTGCTCCATCAGGACTCAGAGCCTTTTCAATAYGGAAATTTAGGTATCTACTGTGAATCACCAATTCTACCTTAATTCCCTCTGAATTATACCTAGTTCCAATCTTTGCCTTTATAGGTAAGTATCCACAGTTTTAGTATTTTACCTATTCCACAGAAGTCATTATTTTCACTCTTAATTTAGGGCAATATCCTCACAAACAAAAACAACAAATACATTCTGTCTAGATCCTTTGAGCCAAAATTCCTACTTCTCTCCTCCTCATCCTTTTTTGCAGTACATCAATACAATGATACTGTAACAACAGAACCTCCATTTTTCTTTTTTACAAGCATACAGCAGCAAACATGCACCAGGTATCCACTGAAAGCTGATAAACAGTGCAAAGTAAGTGCAAACATTTATTGTTTGAAAGGGGAAAATGAACATACCAGACTAAAGCAGGCTGATTTACCTGGAATAGTCACTAGAGAGCAAGTAGRGACGGTGCTGTGTTCGTGCTGTGTTCTCAGTTCCAACTCCCTTTTTGAGCACTGATCTTTTCCATAGCAATAAAAAACAAGGTTAGTTTAACAGTTCATCAGTTTTACTGCAGGCAAAAAGCACACACAAATCTAGCTAAAGTCACTATTGTAATAGAAGCACYGTCTGATCTTGCACAGCCTCGCTGCCAGACACACACTATTTAAAACTCCCATAAAAAGCAGTGAAACTACTTGAATAAGTTATATACTCCTCAGCGAATGGACAGTCTCCTTGCTCTTGGTACAGCAGAATCCAGTCCTATTTAGAGTTTTCTTCTGTAGGAGAATTTAATAATAGGTACTATCAACTTTACTATTAAAAAGATGCACAAGTGCTGTACTCATGTCTGCTGGAGAGACTGCCCTGTTTAAATAACACAAGTGGCAGTTGATTAGGCTCAAACACTCTGTCTGGTTTTAACCAGTTAATACCAGAGAAAGCAAGCCGATCCACTGAGCATAAGAAACTGACAAGATTCACAAGAATCTTTCATTCTAGTACTGGTACTAATTCCTGAATTACCTCAGTCGTGTGTTTTGATCTTGCTGACCTCCTTAGTCCTCTGTACAGTGAGAGGAGACAGTATTTTTTTTTTTTTGACTTCTGAGTGCTTTAAGAAACTCAATTCATTATAAATCTATGTAGAATATTTTGAAGTTTTTGCAATGCAAAAGAGCAAAGTATTCAAGAAAGCTGATTTTGCCTGAGGTCTATAACAGCTGCTAAGTGAAATATTATTTAGTAGATAAAAGTAGTACAAGTGAGTGCCACAAAGAACTCAATGTCCTGCGCAAAAAGAGATAGCGTAATGTATATCCAATAGGATAACAGTAGAGAAAACTTTGAACTTTGTGACAAAAGTGTATTCTGTTAGTTAAGTGCAGTACCTATCACTTCTCAGCTTTTTCATTCTGAGGGCATAGGATGTCTTGCAAAATAAGATTTTTGAGAAAGCCATTATTGAGTAAAAGTCTATGGGAAAAAAACAGGACAGAAATGAAAAACAGGACAGAAATGAAAAGTTATAAACTTTTCAGGTAAAAGAATCATTTTTAGTTCAGATTACTTTATATTGGAAAGTTATGGCGCTCAGTTCAACCACAAGTGACTGAGTCAAATCATAAAATGCTTATCTACAACCTGACGATATTGCATAATGCTTAGGAAACAGCCATAAAAGCAGTGATCTTGCTATGACCTTCACACCTTGCAGAACTCGTTAGTTAGTGGATGAAAGCCTCAGAGAAGGTAGTGTTTTTGGTAAACACAAATCTCCATCCCTTCCATAAATTCCTGGGAGTGATCATTATTATAGTATTACCACCGCAAAACAGAAACCTACCATTTCTTTCTGAAGACAGTATAATTTATGATTATTTTATTACAGCGGGACTTCTACAAAAAGAAACCATGATTTCAGAAAGACTGATTTCTTCCTCATCACCTTATATCAAAAGTCACAGATCCTCAGAAACACAGCTGATAGGATCAGTCATAGCTGTAGAGAACAAAGAAATCCCATTTGAGAGAGGCCTTTAAAAAAAAGTCTAAGGACTTTTGACATTACTCCAGTATTTTYAAGTTCTGCTCATTTTAAAGGCACCATTGAGGCATTATGTTTGCATGGATTTGAACTGCAGGATTTCTGCTTACTGCAGAGGAGTGGAAGGTTTTCCTCTTACCAAGCCTCAAAACATCCCAGTATTTGATAGTCAAACTAGGCTTTCTGGGTCAAGCACTACTATTAGTAATGCAAACTTCATTTCTGCAACATTGAAGAGGCCACTAACTTTAAGAGTCTCTATTTCCCACAAGAAGCATACACTGGGTAAAAAGATGTCATTTTAAAAAAATATCCTTCTCCTTAACCAAAATTGCTCCGTAGTATTCCCTAGGAAAATAAGTTATGGCTGCTGCAGGACCATAACTTTCATGCCAATCTTGATGTGCATTAAATTAACATCTAGCATGACATTAACTGCACATTTGTTTAAGAAGGAGGGCAAATTATGTGAACACGCAATGCAAAGTGCACTCMTTGGTTCTCATTTATGTTAAGCTCATTACTGCCTTGAAGAAGTGCGTGTAACTGCTTATTTGCACCAGCCAATCAACTGGGCACAGCTTTCATTCTTCACCTCTAAGCTATAAATGTTCCCATTTTATTAACATTTTTCTACTCTTTGGTTTCCATTAAAGCATGGGACAATTCAACTTAGCATTAGTATAACCAGTTTGAAAACTAGTGCTAAGTGGTTTCCTCATCTTTTACTTTAAGCATTGGAGTTATTACTTTTTTTTTTTTTAATCAGATACATTTTTCCCTTAACAACTGTAATACAAGTGGGAGACTAACTGACTTGTTTATCTGCATAAAAAAGGAACAATATTCACATTTGCTTTAATAATTCTTAACTCCCTTCTAGTGTTTCTAATCTTCTTTGACATCCTCCCCATCTCTCTKTATTGTTTCTACATCATTTTGAAAAAAGCTTCCAGAATTGCTTTTCACTTCATAACATTTCTCAGACAGCCATGAGCAGTTGACCTCACTCACCATAAGAATGGCTAGATAGATGCAGCTCCTTCTGYGAGGCCAGTATCACCCTAACTACCCAAATACTACAGATTTAGGAAAATCAAAACAAGCCAAACACAGACACACACACACACACAGACACACACACAATTCCATCTACCAAACACAGCAGCACACTCTTCACAGAGCTCCTGTTTTCACATAGGACCAAACAACAAATTTGACTCGTCTGCAACACATTGCCAGTTAGCTCCCAATGCAATTCTTGACTCTCGATCAATCCTGATGTCTGCTTTGTGCTCTCTACAGTGGTTATTTTCATTCTTGGGTTCATAAGTTACCTAAAGAGGCCTGCAAAAGGCATTAAGGAAATAACTTCCACATCTTTTACAACAAACTACACTTAAGACATTTCTAAAGGTATTTGCATGCCTTTCAAGAGATTCACAAATTAAAAACAGTCAAAAAAAAAAGTCACTCTCTTAATAAAACCTCTCACCTCTACTTCYCAAACACTTCAGATCACATAGTATCAAAAAAAAAGTAAGACGAGCAGTTTTTGCATGGCTGTTTCACTAGGAAAGCATTGTTTAATACACAGTATCTGGATAATTTTTCCCCAGAGCAGTTAYAAGCAAAGAGAAATCTTAATTCAGATCAAATAACTTCAGTATAGAGCAATAAGATCATTGTTCTCTTAATCCATCTAGATCACTTAGTAGTTCTTTCTGTCTTACGATCTATGAAGAAAAACATTTACCAGTTGATGTTACAAAATCAAAGTAAGCTTGTTCTTATTCTATTGATGTTGTATAGGTTTTCTGAAAGGTTTTCTCTTTTAAAAAGTCTGCTAAAAATAAATGAAGAAGATAGAAAGAAAACAGTCTTTTTAAAAAGTTGGTTCATATTGCTTTATAAATCTAAAACCATACTGCTTTACACATTGAGTTTTGAGACTTGCATTATTCACAATAAAGACTTCAATCTGTGGGCAGATTTGAAATGCAGAYTGAACACAAAGTCTGTGGAATGACAATATTCACACTTATCCTTAGGTTATATTCTGATTCTGTATCATAAAGGACAACGTCTACAGCCTCTGAACATTAACTACAGAGTTTTCCTCTCTTTTGTTCACACAGGTGATGGGAGCTAAGAATATTCCATATGCAAACAGGCTACTATCAGCCTGAGCATTAACATCTCATCTATGGACACGCAATTGGTTTTGACTACACCAGAGCTTAGTGTGCAGCAGTTTCACAAKCAGCTTATGCTCGCTGACGACTTTCCCTCCCCATGTCAAAGCCTCAGCTACTTATTCCTCCTGCTTCCTTTGTCTCAATGCTAATGGTTACTTAGTTGCACATAGGGTCAGATGAGATGGACACTCCGACTGAAAGCCAGCCTTAAAAACAGTTCTCAAGTTATGGAATCGCTTCCTAGTGCTGAGATAGGGAAGGGAGTGAAAGAGGGAATACACAGCTAGGGGAAGCTCTACTGGGCAGCAACATGGCCCTATGCAAAATAAGCCAATAATGAAACACTGTCAGAACTTTTAAACTGAGCTCTTCTCACACTTCCTTCCYTTTTTCTTTTTCTCCRACTTCCACAGCRTTACAAASTTCTGCTGTAAATAAAAGCAGAAATTGCAGAGCTCTAGTATAAATTAATCATTGAAAATACTTAGAAGAAATGAAATAGAAAAAACACCAGGAAATATGAACAGCTAATTATCWGTGTTTCTTGAGTCTACAGTATCTAATGAACGGTGAGGTCAGATGACAATCCTGTCCAGAGGAGTGGCAAGATGAGGCAAAGAATCAACTCCAGTACAGTCACCAACCGATTTAAGCTGAAGCAAATCTGTCAACATAATTGAATCTAAGAATTATCCCTGAGCTAATCTGTTTGTGCTATCAATAAGCCTCTTAGATGGATAAACATAAGCAGGATAACTCTATAACATGACTTTTTCCCCGGTAATCAATAGGTTCCAATACAAAGAGAATAYTGATTGATCAGAGTTCAATATTCTTTGCCTAAAATTCTCCTTTAACAGTGAAATCCTGAAAAAATACATTAGGAGTCACATTATTCACTGCAAGTAAAGTAAAATAACAGTACTTGTAAGCTCCATGATTTATTCATAATACCTGAGGAAAGTTAGATAGCCTTAGCATGGATAAAGAAAAATGACTTGTATGCAGAGCAGGGTACTAACACTTTATATCCTTCAAGTGCTGCAAAACAGCTAATCCTAAAAACATGCTTTCCTGTAACAGACTAGGTTAAATTATGAATTCTAAAATGGTCATACAGCTATCACAACCAAGCCAAGCAGTAAGCAGAAGCTTTGAATCAGACACCTCCTGATCCCAAGAGCCTACATTAGCAGGAAGCTGATTCTCAAGATTTTTTTCTCCCCCCCACCCTTGTAGTCCTGATCCCTCATTTGAATCCACAAAAGCGATCCCTTGATGCAAGTGTAGCATTCCAACGAGGTAAGTGCATTGCTCACTGAGTTTTAATTGTAGAAGCATAACTCAGAAACATATCTTCATGGCATAAGCATTACAGATCACAAGCTACTTTTACAGACACAGTATTAGAAAGTGCAGTTCACTAGAAGTGAACTGTTCACAGCTGAGTTGCAGTATCYGCCATTCAGTCAACAGAAAGTATTCCTCCTATTTATCACATTTTTATGGTATCTCTGAAAGCCACATAGGGTAACATCACTACTGGAATCTATTCCTTTTAATAACCCTTACACAACATACAAACAACAATGGCATTCACAGTAGAAACTAGAAACAACATGACTGCTATATAAGAATGAGCAAGCGTGTCTTTGTTCATTTTATGGGTAACCTAAGTCTATTAATTCTTTAATCTGGATCTCGGTGGCCTCACTAAGCTTCCTACACAGAAGAACTGCAATGTACATTTGGAGACAGACAGTTGAAAATAAAAAGAGCCTAGTACAACAGTGTTTCAACAACAGTGTTGTGACCAACAGGTTAAAATACAGCTTTTAATTCCCTGTTCTAAGCATTGGGACCTCTTATATCATACAGSTCTATCTGCTCTTACATTAATATTGAAAAAGCATGAAAATAAGCAGTGTGTGAAAGCAACTGTAGTTTTGTGAGAGTTAAAATGGGTTTATTCAAATCTTGAAGTTATATCAATGAAGTACTTGGCTTAATATTGGCCTAACACTAGAGACTCTTATTAAAAGTAGCAACAATTTTTGGCAAACAGAAGAGCCACTATTGGGGGGGGGGGGCATTTGTTTTAAATTTTGAAAGTTAGGGAAAATACTATTTTTTTCAAAAAAGAAATATGCCACTAACCTCAACTTACAAGCACCCACACACAAGATCCTTCCAAAAATGTGTGCATAATCTTACCTATACCAGCAGACAACACATAGCAAGGAAGTTCAGGCTACACAAAGTAAATTATGTCCCACAAATACTGCTGCTAATGCTAATAGCATGACTGCTAGACTATCCCAGTTCTGAAATTCAAAGAAATTATTTAAAGACACACACACATACACACACACCCTTATCCTTCCCTGTTGTTATTTCTCCTCTCCCAAGGCAGTCTTGAAGAACAAAGGGAACTGTTAATGAGAAAGATGTGTTTGGTTTTTAGAAGGGGAAGGGGGGAAAGGCTTGTTTTCCACTTCTTGCCTTTATTGCAGAAAACGTATAAGTCTATGTATGCCATTGTTCAGCTGCCCTTGTACCTAGATTCTTCTTGTTGATTCTGCCTCAAAAGCACTCATTTTCAGAATTATGTCTACTAAGCTATTTCAAAAAAAAATCCTGATGTAGCTTACCGTCTGTCATGGCAGATACAGTGGGAAGTTTCAGCATTTTTACTGGTACTAGTTTCACACTTGCACAGTGGCAACAGTGTGAAACATCAGTGTTAGTGCAGGTGAAATGTTTTTGTTTTAAATGCATATTTAACTACCTTGCACCATTTCGATCTCTTTTTTCTATCCCAAAGTAGATTGGCTAGAATATTTAAAAACTCAGACATTCACAAAGGCCAAGATCAAGTTACTTCTGCTRGCAGGCACAAAAGCAGCTGTTACAGGAGAGAGAGCGTGCAGAGCACAATGGAGCTCAGGTATGAGGAGCAGCAGCCAAGGAACAACTGGGTCAGAAACCTGCAGACAAGAGTTTCAAACAGTTCCACGCATATCTCAATCTGATCTTGCTCCTTGATACGTTCAGTTTACTTCCAACTCTCATCTGCATTTCAGGAACCAACAGAGTGCCAAGCTAACATCCATTTAAACACTTGRGGAAAGCTTGCAAATCACACAACAATACTGTTTCAGTAGTCAGGACTCTGGAGTAAACTAGTATGATGCTCTGAGGTTGCTGCAACAACTTCAGATTTCACCAAAATGTGTGCATATAGAGATCAAATATGAAACCATATACATTTATATATGTGCCAAATCATGTTCATGCTTCCTCAACAGACTGGAGTGCTAACCAGTACTCCAGAAAAGGCTCAAGATCCAGTTAAAGGTCAAGGTTTTTTCTGGATCTAGAGGGACTCTCCACGGTTGTMATCCACTACATAGTTCATTCCACCATCAAGGACATCCAATCAACTGACAAATTCATTTGTTTGTTTCAGTTCAACTGAAATYTAATTTCTATCCACATACACAGAAGTCTGGTACTCTTGCCTTCTTAGGACTTCTACCTTTCCATTTTTCCTCCTACATGTCAATCATTGGAAATAGAATAAATAGCTATAATGATGGTTTAATATGATTTTCTTATGCTTCCTATGTGGCTCTAAGACAACTTTTTTATCTGTTATCATCAAAGATTTCTTTGGTTAAACTACAAAGGGCTACAGAAACCTCAGAGAAGGCATGTCTTTGTGAATATACTTTCAGGATGCTTCTTAAGTAAACTCCAAAAGAACCTCCCTAGTAACAACCATATTTAAGTAGGGTTCACTTTCAGTATAGACAAGAGCAAAGGCATAATTTACAGTGCATGAAACTGTAATACACAATAGTGAAACATACTTATATGACAAACTGTAGTAAGAATTACTGGCTTTTATTTTGTTGTTTGTGTTTTGGTTTTTGCTGTTGCTCTCCTGCTCACAAAAACCATTACACAGATGATTTAATCCCAGTGGATTGAAAGGTTCAAATAAGGTTGCAGATTCCAAGATTGAGAAGAGTCTCCACAGRTGGACTTCTTACAGCCCAACTGGGCAACAGAGAAGTCTGGACTCCAACAGATGTTCAATGCTTTGGACATTTCCTCCTCTTCCCTGACTTCACACAAAAATAGCCTTGTCTAAACATAAGGTTCAAGACTATCAGCTGCAAACAACAGCAGACCTTAAGATCTCAAATTTGTTATAAAACATAATGGAGTATTTCAGTCATTTTAAATAAAGGTATGCTTCCAAACACTATTATAATCCTTGATATTAAAGAAACTGATAAAGTTCGTTAAATATTAAGTCTCTCATCACGGATGTGTACAAGCAGGAGTCCTTCTAATCGACAAGAGGAGCAGCCTTCCTGTAAATAATTTACAGGCCCAATTTTGCAAGCGATTCTTGAGCTGCGGTAAATAATTACACCCAASCGCCTCTTTCCCTCGAGCAGGCAGAAGGGACAAAGGAGCACCGCGAGCAGAAACGCGCCCCGCTGCCTGCCGCTACCCCAACCGGCTGTGAAGGTCGCCCCAGTGTCACGGGGCTGCGGGACGCCCTACGCGCTGCTCGGCTCACCTGCGGGCAGGCCGCGAGAGGCGGGC